>NC_065514.1:11133125-11215871 GCF_006386435.1 Epinephelus moara | reverse complement strand
TATTATAGAAAAGTGATTTATCTTTTCATAAATGACAAAAGGCACATCTGCCTCATTTTTGCTGTGGTATCGTGATACTACTCAGAACCATGATATTTTCATTGGTATTGCACAGTGGGTCCCAATTTTGATACCGTGACAACACTAATCTGGAGGGGGTTCATCTGCAAAAACTAATGAAAAACTAAACAACGGTATTCGGTACTCGGTATTCGGCCAAGCGTTTACTTAATCACTTAATCAACCATCCATCCATCCATTTGCAACCTGTTATCCTAAGCCGGGTTGTGGGGGCAGCAGGGTGCACAAAGCATTCCAGACGTTCCTCTCCCCAGCAACACTTTCTAGCTCCTTCTGGGGGATCTTGAGGCAGGTCTGCCCCTGGGCCTCCTACCAGTGGGACGTGCCCGGAACACCTCCAACTGGAGGCACCCAGGAGGCATCCTGATCAGATGCCCAAACCACCTCAACTGACCCCTTTCGACGTGATGAAGCAGCGGCTTTACTCCAAGCTCCGTCCAGATGTTCAAGCTCCTCACTCTATCTCTAAGGCCCTCTGTTGAAAACTCATGTCTTCTGCTTGTATCTGCGACCTCATTCTTTCGGTCACTATCCAAAGCTCATGAACATAAGTGAGGGTTGGGACGTAGATGGACCAGTAAATCGAAAGCTTTATTTACTTTACTTGATCATCTGTCCCATTATCAGCTTCATCACTGAGCTAGAAAGCAAAGGATATCAAGATGTCTGGGTTTAAAAATGGCTAGATTCTGTAGAAAAAAAATATCTTGTTACTGTACCACAGCAGTTGTTTTGACAGCATTGTGACATTTTTGCGATCCTTTTCTTTTTTTAAATTGTTTTGTATCTGAAAATAAGATGAAACATGGGTCAATTACATATCTCCTTTTATTCTGTTATAGCAAATAGCAAGCACCCACTATATTTAAACTTGCAGTTAGGACCTATATCGAATGTAAATGTTCTAGACACAATGCTTATTTGTAGTTTTGATGTAAAATACAACTCACTTTTCAACTGATTTTGACTTCGATATCTTGAAAACATTAGACCTGCAAGTCACCATATCAGTGCTTATTGTGCACATATGGTACTTTTTATGTTGCCTGGAAAGATATGCAATCAGGACAAGACCTCACATATCATACACTGCAAATGGAGTGTTGTAGATAGCTGGCTATACATTATACTCTATTTATAGAAATTATTTCAGTACAGGCCTTTGAAATTCAAGGTTAGGCAGCTGTCATGCAGCTGAATATAAACCATTCTTACATGGAATTTAAAATCCTCTCTTTTTTCACCACACTAACATTGACCGTAACCTCAGAGACCTGAGGGTCATCGTGCTCATAGGGAGGAGTGGAACAAACCCCTGATGGATGGCCGGGATCCCACACAGCCAGATTGACTCACCACTCTCCCTCTGCTGCCCTCTGCCCTCATGACACTCACCAAACATGAGAAGATATTACGCTGCTCTGAGAGATCTCGTCTGGCTTTAATGTCTCAAGTTCAGTACCTGTTGGTAAATTAAACAAAGATTGGTGACACCACAGTCTGAAGTGCAAAATACCACCAAGCTTTACAGTGCCATAACCGTATCATTGTTGCTATTCACTCCTGCAAAAACAGCAGGGAATTTGACCCAAGGGCATGTTCATCACTCCATCCACTTCCTTTGGTGTCCTCTGATGAATTTTTCAGCAGTCAAGTTTAGAAGCAGACCAGGAGTGTTGACTGGTGCTCTTCTCTGTTTCCTCTCCCTGAAGGGAGGTTTTCCAAAGGAAACTCTGGCATTGTCTCTGAGTAGCTGAAGCCTTTAGAGAGTCTATAAGCACGGTGGTTTTTCACCATGGACCCATTGTGCTATGAAATGGCATTTAGATGTTAACAAGAAATGTTTGGATTAGCTGCACCCTTGGGTCATACTTGAATTTTATTCACCAGAAGAGGTGAAATGGGAAAATGTTTGAGGGGCTCAGTGTAGTTTTGTGAAGTTTATCATTCTCATTTTTGTTCTTTTATGCACTAAGTTTGTGATTATGGATTTCATGTGTTTAGATTTTTCAATAGTTTTACTTGCAAAATCATTTCTTTTCTTATCGTGTTTCAGTATTTTATTCAAAACAAGTAGTCCTAATGATGTAATACTCATACTTAATAAGATTAGCAAACTTTGAGGGTGAGTTCACCCACAGGAAACCTCCCTTCGTGGTGTCTAGCCATGCTAGAGTTCTACCACCACACCAGTACAATGTAGGTCAATGTGATTTTATTTGTGGTGCTCTAAACCACATATAAAATGACTAGCTGCTCTGTGAGGCTGTGCAGACACACTGGGGATTCAAGATAAAAGCCAACATGCTCACAATGAAGCTTCCAACCTTTTGATGTTTTGCAGGTACAATATGTGTCCTCTTAACTTTATTCGTTAGGCATGATGGCAACATTTTCCAACGAGACATAATGTAGAACTGAGGCTGATGGGACTGTCTTCAGTTTTTCAGGTATTTAGTCAGAAACCAAAGTGTTGGATGAATTATGATTTTTACCTGATGACGGTGCTGCATGAAAAGTCGGCGGATCATCAAAGTCGTTAGGCTACATCATCTGGAATCCATGAATAAGTGAAAAGGAAGAGAGAAAAGTCAAAGGGTCCTGCAGATGTGATGCTGCTTTAGCATTAAGCATCACACATGGACTCTTCCTCCCCTCTAACATATGCCACCATAATGTTTAATTTACTTTGCTGATGACTGGCTCCAGAGTTCTTAAGACGCTCTTTGAAGAGATTACAACGGCAGTTAAGCAAGAGAAAAACAGCACAGGAAGTTTTCATGTCTCTGTTGACCCTCCAGGACTGAGTGATTAGTCGCTCTGGATAACCACTCTGAATACAGGGAGGCAGAGAACCAGTCCTGCAGGCTTTACTGTCCATTCAGTGAGGGAGTGAGGTGCTTTGAGATTTATTTAGCCTATAAAGCAAACAGAAATAGGAATATAATGTCGGAATATATGCTTATTTTATCCGTGGGAGTAGACTGGAGTAAAAGCAGACCAAATCAACATTCACTGTATCATGAACATGTCGAATGTCTTTTACTTGCTGCTGCTACAACTGTGTTTTCAATCTGTGTCCAGATCCCTTCTGTTCCTCTAGCAGTTGCTTTCCAACATCATTCCTCCGAAACATAGTCTTTGTGGTGCTGTAACCCTCCTTTAGAGCAAAGTGCACATTATTTCTGCATTTCCAGTTGAGGAAATCTCGGAGGATTTCAAGACGAAGGCTCATATCTGCTGTGCTCTGAGGCACTTGCTGAGCCTTGTTACAGACGGGCTGACAGCATAGCTGTTATATTCATTCAGCTCCTATAATTCCCTCTGTGTCCTGTATTGAGCTATGCACCCAGTTAAGCTCATCTTCACACAGACACAGATTTCACATAAGCTCACTAGATCCTCTACATGGGACACTCTTGAAATAATATCCTAACATCGGATCTCTTGCTCCCTGATAGCCAGGTCTCATAAAGTCAGCAGTCTGAGGCTGTACTGACAGAAGGTATTTACATTAGGGTGCTGCATCTGTGAGCATTTCACAATCTGCTGTTCAGTTACAGCTTCGTGTGGCAGTAGGTGTGTTCACCACTCAAAGCTTTGTTGATGACTGACTGATTGAGATGTTTAGGAACATAGATTTTCTTATGTTTCCTGTGTTCGCTCCAACTTTCCATCTCTCATTTCCTACTTATCTGGCCCGGTGATTCCCCCCTCGTTTTCCACCAGGGCAGGTGGAAGTCTTTAATCTTCTGCCTGTTTGGGCTGCCCCATCTTCCAGAGCAGGGTCCAGTAATTGTACCAGCACAGTAATTGAGCTATCTGTTGGGCCGTCTCAGACTATTAGAGTAATGTGATCCCACCACAGGACGGCGTGGCAGCCGGCTCCGTTTCCCCAGATTATGGTTGCTGGAGGCCGGCCAGACCAGGAGGCAGTGGTGGAGTTTGATTTAGATTGGAGGGAGGATGTCTTATCATGTCCCTGTGGTTATCACTGCAGTAACCAGCCACCAAAACCACTGGGTCTCCACAGACACAGGAATGCCCTCTTACAACAGGAAGTTGTAAGGGGGCCACAAGTTCTTTACAATGAGCTGACAGACTTCTGACATGTTACTAATTTATAAAGTTGTCGCTGATGTGCCCATTTACACATCCAGCAGACACAGAGCAATAATATCACTCATTGAGAGTCATGTTTATGTTTCTGATGAATGTAAGTCTTTCCATCTCTGGTCTTCACGTCCCTGAGAGAAACATCTAACTAGAGCACAGACATCCGCTTTAATAATCTGTTTCAGCAGAGATAGAGCAGAGGTCTGCACACTAATTCATCTGCTTCTGCTGTCTGTGTCTTGACAAAGACATTAGTCTGATGTCCAAGGGCAGCTGCAAACTCGTGGTAGCTACTCTGCAGGCAGGGACATATTCAACAAAGTAGATTGAACACACTGTTCAGTCCCCTGAACAGAGGAGGGGGAGGGCTGGAGCCCATCCCAGCTGACATTGACCCCCACTCTGGGGTCAAGCCAGGAACCCTTGTTCGTGAGGTGACACTGCACCACCATGCTGCCTTAAAGTCAGGATTATGTGCACCATTTTAGCTTTGATTGGAGGCTCTGACAGTGGCAAATGACAACACAAGAATGTAGGCTGGAACATTTTCAGAACTGACACTAATAGTCACATTAGTGAGGTTTTGCTACACTTAAAGGTTCAGTATATAATTCTGGAAAAATATCTAGATTTTTGAGTCTCATTCCCAGGTCATCAAATACAGATGACCTTTGGTTTGTAGCTGGACCGAACAACCAACCCAAAGCATGGGTATTTTCGATTTGGGAATGAGACTCAACAATCAAATATTTTTCTCTGGAGTTACAGACTGCACTTTTAAGAGTAAAACATGGCATATATACAACTCACAGGGATCAAACACCAGACAATCACCTTTTTAATCACCTGACCTTTTTTTTTTTGAAAGTTTATTTAAAAACATCAGTCAGTCCTAAAATAATTATATCGGTAAATTGTAAGTGCAAAAAAGAGGCAGATTAAAGCAACTACAGTGCTGCTTTAGTGTTATTGCATGATAATTTAGCTAATCATTAGGAATGTAGCACTCAAGTATTTTACAGTTACAAGGTTTTTGTTTGGTAAATCAGACACTGACAGAGCAGCGATGTACACTTTTTTTTTCTGTCAAAAATGTTTTGCACTGGTCAGGGGGTGCTTGGCTAAAACAATTTTCAAAGGGGTTACATTATTGAAATGTTTGAGAGCCACTGCTCTAAATCACACTCTCCACCTGTGCTCTTTGAACCCCACCAAAGTCCTAAATCATTTCCTCTACAGCAGCTTTGATACTCAACTACCTTCACTTTCACAGTTTGCAACAATCACTTTGCTGAGGGTGCTTTACATACTGTATACCATGAATTAATAAGCACTAGGAGCTCTGTTCTCTCAGCCTCCCTTGAGGTCTGTCATGGTACACACCGTGTAGAGTCAAGTATAAACAGTAGAAACGTGCCTGTCTGTGTTTAAGAAGGAAACAGGCCCTGCTGATTAGCTCACAGAGTCAATGTGCTGTACAGAACAAGAGCCAGTTAGAGGTGGGAGAACGTTCAGTGTTGCCCTCTATCAGTGACCCTCAGTGGCCCCTGCATGCCAAGTCTGACCCTCGCTGACTGGCGGCCTCACATCCATAACTATTACTGGTCCCACTGGAGGAACAAGATGTGGTCAGCCCCAATATAATGTTTTGTTTTCATGCCATAAGGCTTTGCTTTCAAACTTAAAGGTATACCATGTGGGATTTTCCTAAAAAACAATGTATAGACTAGGGCTGACAGCTTAACACGTTAATCATATGCTGCTATTTTGTCCCTTTGATGCAACCTTACTGCTAGCAAAGAGCTTCTGTTCAAGCCACTGCAGCGACTTCCTGCTCCTGCTGCCTCAGAGATGGAAATGAACAACACCACTGTGCTTTTGAATGGCTCATTTCACTTGAACAAACTCCAAGACAGCTCATTTGACAAGTCAAAAGTAAAATGTGCCTTGTTTCAAACAGAGTTCAAGTATCACCAAAATACTTTGAGCTACCACCTACGAGCTAAGCAGACTGATGTTCCTGGTCGCCAAAGCCGGCAAAGTGCTATTTTGAAGTGTGCGAATCACCACAGACCTGTGAATGAAACTAAATCGAAGAAGTTAACTATGGCACTTGCTAAATGGATGGCAACTGACTTTAGACCAGTCAGCATCGTAGAAGACTCAGGTCTAAGGGATGTCCTCAGGTTGGCATGCTGTGACCAGTCGTTTGCCTTACCCTCACTGGGAAAGATAGTTTCAGGCATTCAAGACCTGTATGAGTCAGAGAAAGCAACTAAACTGCAACTCCTGAAAAGTTCAAATGTTGTCTTTTGATTTCCAAACTGCTATGAATTGCTTTACTTTGTTAATATGGACTTCAAAACTGTTTTGAAATGCAAAATAATGAAACTTTAAACATGCAAATACAAATGCAATACTTGCGATTAAAAATTAATTGTTTGACAGCCCTAGTATAGACTCATACAACAGTGTTCTCCCACAATTATTTTTGACGCACTGAAGTGTGTGGCGATGATTTCCTTTGCGGAGACCTTACCCTCTGCCTGTATTTTCTTACTTTGCTGTATTGGGGCCGTTCCTGGGCACAGCACACAGGTGAGGTCAGGACTTTATGAAAAGGTAGTGACCAGGTGCCAGACTGTACGCAGCATGCATCCAGGAGGGAGCTACGATAATTGGAGACACAGTGCAGAAAATAAACCATGAAGATATAGCGAGGCAAAATGCTCGTCGGGTTGGCTTTCACTTTCGCTTTTGCTGGCAAAATTAATCCATAGTATACCTTTAACTTTACACTTGAATTCAGTTTACCAATTAGAAAAATCAAATGGAGCAAGCCCATCTGAATCAAGAGGGTAGATTATATTAAATATCGTGTAATGCAGATACGCTAAATTTGGGCGGTAACAGATAATTGCAACAGGCCAAATGTAGTTAATGACACATAACATGCATACATAATGCATCTAAAATTAAAATGTCATTTGATCATTTACATTATGATGCGTTTACAATGTATTTTAATCTGTTACAACTGATTGATAATTGATTGGTTACATCTGTGTTTTGACCCCTTTGTCTAAGGCAGAACTTGGCACCTGGCTACTATTTCCCTTTTTCAAATTGAGAGCCATGGATTGACTCAGAGCTGAGAACCAGCCAAGCCCGATAATCACTGCAACCCCAGTATGTTACAAAAATAGAGGAAGTGTAGATTGGCTTTATTCTGGCCGCATGCCATTCTCCATTGTTGGCTCATAGTGGACCTGGGCTTTGGTACCTACTGTAACAGCCTGACATAAAGTCTGTAAGCTCCTTACATGCTCCACTGATATCTGAGCCAAAAGAAATTAGTACAATCAAGAGAGGCGTGTCCAAAGCTCGATGCTTTGGGAGTTATGAATGTGGATTGGACTGGCGCAGTGTACAGCTTTCCTTTTTGGCCTCACACTACACCGCAACTCAAAGTCAATTCCAAAGTAAATCTTGCTTCGAGTGTGTTCATATTCACACTGCAGCATCATCCCTCTGGAATGAGAATATGTGAATGTTTGAGGTTTGTCACTCGGGAGAATGCAGAACATGCTCAAAGTTTTTCTTTCTTCCTATTATGTAAATACGTCTCTGGTTTTAAATTACTCCATCATGTTGAACGTTTGAACAAATCATTTTTCAGTGCTGTCAAAGTCATTTTTATCAAAAAATGTATGACAGCATTGTAAGGCAGTATTCCTTTCTTGAGGCTAATGAGGTGGGTACAGTCTATGATTTATACGCTGTGGTTACGGAAAGAGATGCTGTGTGCAGCTGCCTGGCAGCTATACTGTTTACAGTGTGTGAATAAGAGCCTTTTATAGTGAACCCCATCCAGAAACAGGCAAGAATGCACCAACACTGCCAGAGTACACACTATTGTTGCTTTTTGTTGGTGGATACAGGTCTTCTTTGCATTAGTCTACCATATGTGTGTATGTGACATACAGTATGCAGCTGTTTAGGCTGAGTACCTGAATGCCTCACAGCTTTACAGTCTTCTGTGGATGAGCGTATCTCTAGGTGGTCTTACTGAATGCTGCTGTGTTGAGGTGTATGGCTGTTTTACTTTAAGTGCCTCTGGCGAAGGAACTGATACACAGTTTAGCGTTGGATCTCACACATTGATAGCACCACTGCAACACTAACTGGATGTGTTGTGGCTACATTATCAGGTTGTGTTGGGTTTCAATCATTTATCCCAAAGTAATTATGTTCTTTGTTTACTTGGTGATATGGAGCAAGTATCGGACTAGGATGTGACTTGTCATTTTGAGGAGGTGCACATATTTTCTAGTGTAAAATGGGGTAGGACTGCAAAGACACACATTAACATTTATATGGATAGACACAGAAAAGGGTGTTTTTGGTAGCTGTACTGAAGAGTGTGACAGAGTAGCTGAAGTGTGATCTTGCACATCATACAATGTGATAAGTAGGGCTGCCCCCAACTAAGAATTTTCCTAGTTGACCAATAGTCGTCATTTAGGGCCATTAGTCGACTAGTCACCTGCATGTTTATGATATTATATGTAATTATTAAATGATATATTTTGGGCGGGGCAACACAATGGTTTGAGTTGAAGGTGTGAGAAAGAATAGTATCAGTAACATTGTTAACACTGTGCTACATTACAGAGAAATACAAAACCGTACTAATGAACCTTCATTAATATAGGCCTATATTTTATCTACAAGTGCACGTCACACACTGAGCGAGCCGCCTGTTAATGACGCTGTGGGCTAATGGGCATGTAGCTACTTCCATGTTTCAGATGATACGTCATGTTTGTAGTCGACCAATGAAGATGAGTTTACATATCACCTTGGGTTCGTCCTTCACCTTCTCAAAATGATCCCACACTTTGGATTTCCTGCCCGACATGTTATTAACTAGCCTGTGGAATAACTGCAGGTACCAGCCCTGGAATTTAACCTGACTCCTGTCTGACTGCTGAGCATGGCCACTTTCTGTAGCTGTCCTTTGAAATTAAATTCCCACAAGGAGCGGCTCCTAATGGAGATTCCTTTTTTTTATTTTGGTTTTGTTTTTCTTTCTGCAATTAAGCGACCAATGAAATCTTGCAGACTAATGACCTTTCTGGTCGACTAATAGGGGCCAGCCTTAGTGATAAGTTAATTAAACTTCATTCCATTATCAAGTTACCTGCTGGTTATTTTTTAGATTAATAGTTTGGCCTATTAAAACTACAGAATAGTGATGCCAGTCTCTGTCAGCCTATCAATGAATCCACTAAGAATTCCTGTGCTACTTCCTGACATCCTATACCCAAAGTCCATAAAGATAGGAAAAGAACAAATACACCTGTGTGTGTTTGCGTAAGTGCGGACAGAGAAACTTGTTCCGTCATGTAGCAAGTTGAAGTGTAAGACAATATTGATACACTTGAGTATTGCAATATCGTGTGTTTTGATATTGCATAGATTCTAATTGATAATTTACATGCAAATATTTGTGACCGTGGATTATTTTGTGTTTTCTTTAATCCCATGACCACAAGATAGTAGTGCTGTCATCTATCTTTAACCGTTTAACTCTTCCACTACAACATGACAATGTATCGCTTGGGCAAACAAAGAGCATGGAAATGTGTTGTATTTGTTGTATTTATATGTGGAATTTATTGTATTGTATGCACCATGGTGGAGTATCGCTCCGAATTTTATTGTATTGTAAAGTACAGTGACAATAAATGCATTCAGTTCAGTTCAGTTCAGTTCAGTTCTTGCCAACACACAGCCCTAGTAGCTAGTAGTTCTGGAGTCTACATTCACAGACTTTCTTGCTATCCGTGACCCCTTGACACAGAAGTAATAGATTAACCTTTAGTCACTGGCCAATCGTTAAAGACTTTCCAAAATACAGGAGGTGAAAAACTTTTAGACAGTGCCCTTGGTGCATCAGAAGACAAACTAAATTTGAACAATCTTGTCTTTTGAATTCGTGCTGTTTTCATAGTCAAATCTGTTGATACCTTCCAACCGAATAGTCCTGCTAGGAGCCTTTAAACAAACCATGTACGGCAGCAATCATTTAATAGTCAGACTTAACGCCATAGACACTTGGTCGCTGTCTCTGACATAAAGAAATGGTGAATGATGGAATTTATATGGCCTCATAGTGAAATGCAGAATGCATGTGAACCATATGTGTGTGTCATAAACACAAAACCACTTTCAAAAAGATCATAGATGAGTTACATATGAGCGTCCCGTCACAGAGCTTTTCCCAGATAATTAACTCTGCATTGAGATGAAACTACAAGCATGTACATTCCTCAGCTATCATCAATGAGGACAAAGTTGTTAACTTGTTATCTGACACTGACTTTTATTCACTGTCAGACATCCGTTGTCATCACTCACTGAGCGGTTTAAATCTCAAGTAAATCAAAGCAGTTCCAGCAATTAATTGTTGTAGTAGCTATTGAAGTAGAGTAAACACAGAATTACTGGGGCCTTTTTGCGATTTGTCTCTATGGCTCTCTAGAGGCTTTTGTATTATTTTGTGCGACAATAGTGGATCATCATGAAGGCCTCCATTTGTTACACAGATTATCACTTTCCCTCATCACAAGCATGGAACGGATCAGAACATGGCATGATTACAAAAAAAGACAAGATGCTTTACAATGACTGGGGGTATTTAAAGAAAATCATAAACAGCTGTTGTCTGTGTTTGTGATTTTCAGTGCTCTTCCCCTGACGCACTGTATTCTGTTCTGCTGATGTCTTGTCTAATGGCTTTTACACAGCCCTGCTTAGAGTGATATCTTGGGCTTTGGGGAACATTACTGTTTTTCCTGTGTAACCAGTGTCACACGTGGATACATTAGCTCTCTGAATGCAGCTTAAACGTACGCCAAAAAAGTATTTCTAGAAAAAAAAAAAATCTTACAAACTATAGAACCAGGTGGCATGGTGGTTGAGTGGTTACCAATGTAGCATAACAGCAAGAAGGTACTGGGCTCAGACTGGGCCCGTTTCTCAATATTGTTTGGAATATCTACCTCCATTTGCAGGCCTTGTCACTGCTAAAGACGCACAGGTAGTTTCATTTGCACAACAGGTGAGCTTCACCTGGTGGATATAACACAACGGACATTCATGCCAAGCCTCACATATGCTTTGCGGAACTAGTACAGGTATCTGGTGCAGCAACAATAAGCACTCACTGTGTTCAACCCAACAAACACAGGCAATAGTGTTTGAATTCACAAACAAGCCAGAGTGAACTTTATCCCTGAAGGTGCCTGTGATAGAGTGGTGACCAGTTGGGGCGTCTGTGGCTCAGGAGGGAGAGCAAGTAGTCCACTGATTGGAAGATCAGCTTATTGATCCCTGACTCATCATGTGGAACTATCCTCGAGCAAGATATCGAACCTCAAAATTCTCCAGATGGCTGTGTCATCAATGTGTGAGTGTGTCTCAGCTGAGTAGCAGGTGGCACCTTGTGTGGTAGCCTCGGGCACCAGTGTGTGAATGTGTGTGTGAATGGGTGAATGTGACTTTGTTGTGTAAAAGCACTTTAAGGAGTTAGAGGACAAGAGAGGTGGTTGCCAAGTCCAGGTCTGTTCTAAGCATGCCCAAAGCATGCTGAGAAGTATAAATGGGATAGACTGATGGGATGGATTGTGTAAAGAAAAAATGTGAGGCTATAATTGATATTTCTATAATAGTAATGTATAGCATGATGTGAAGTGTGAAAGTGGTCGCTCATACAGAAGTGATGAACCTACAGAGAATTATCACCTGAACCTAAAGCCTCTGTTGACTTTATATCACTCTATAGTGAGTTTTAGCTCATCAAACTAAACCAAGTATGTGGTTTGGTTTTTATGCAAAAATTGCATTTCATGTGGTTTTATAAAGTCCAGACTTTTTAAAAAGCATTTTGGACACAATCCGGATATGCCAAAAAAAAAAGAATTTGGACCCCTTTTTTGTTATTTAATGGTGGTTTAAATGCAATTCCAATCGGATTTCTACAGATATGTCTCAGTCCGGATGCTCTGGCTGTTAGTTTAAATCACCGCTGTGCCTAAATGGTTTAAATTGCCTACATTTTAAACATTGTTCTAACTCAAGTTGATGGCAGAGTCTACACCATAACTATAACCTCAGTGGCAAATGATATTGTTGGGATCACTTTCAAAGCATTTTGATGAATGATAGAAATACATTCAACGTGGCACTGTTTACGGAACATTAATGTTCTTCCATGTGGATGTTTACATCGTTGTCGTCATTGTTATTGTTTTAGATACTATTCTTGGTGTTGACAGCCCTTCAGTCGTGTTACTTCAGGTGCAGTCTCAGAACCCATCAGCTATCAGTCTGACGACAGTAAGCCTCTTGTGGCAACAGCCAATATTTTGGGGGTTCCAGTGTCGACTTCCTCTTGTGTGTGCTGGCCAGATATCTACATATGAATGCAGAAAAACTAATAAAAGCAAAATCTTTGTCTGATGATGGCCAATGCATTCTGTCACTTTTGTTTTTCACAGGGACTATTTACCTGCAGCTCAGACTTGATTGACTGCAAACAGAAACCAGAGTTCTTCCAATACCACACTCTTGCACCATTGCCTACCGATTTTGCATTTCTATGCAGATATCTGTTAATAGAGATTTGCTCGCGTAACATGACGTAAGACTGCACACAAAGACAAAAAAAAGCTTGTTTTACTTTGGGTAATTTTGCTATTTGTCCTATTTACCCAAAGACATAGACTAAGCTAACCCTAGAAGTCCTCACTGTTCACACATTCCCTCTGATGCAGGACTCAAACATCTGTTTCACTTCTGCAGAAAACAAAACAGGCATGACTGGCAGCCAGCCCCCCCTTTATCCCCTCCCCATCGTAATGGCTTGATCCTTTGATTATAGTGTTGGGAGAAAAGCACATGAGTATGTTCCTAAGTTTTCCTTGAGGGCGCAGCGTTGGCACATGAAATGTTCTTTCATGAACACTCCCGCACAAATGGGGCTTAATAAAGACCATCGGAACATTAGATCAGTAAGTGTGTGAGAACATTTTCCAGTCCCTCTGGCTATGAATTACAGCTCATTTAGATATTGTAGCATCAGCAATCCCACACACTCGTCGGTATGACAGTGGAGTTTGGGGATTCTGTGATTGATGTTAATGTTGTTATTATGGTTCATTGCAATTTGTAAATTGTTAGGAGCTTGTGTAATTGTGTGCCTGATAAATGAGAGATTTTCTTATTAAGTGTGCAGAATGGACATCTGATGCCTAGCTAAACATACATTTCTGATGATTGATCTATTGTGGCTGAATATCAATGTAATGTAAATAGCACGGTCTTGGCTGTGGTTTATAGGCTATAGTACAATAATTTATAAAGTGCTGTGAACCTGTTTGACTGCTCCGAGTAAATTGGATGTCTCTACCTTTGAGGTCATTGTTTCCACATTAATACTGATCGTTCTGCAGGACTGTCTTGTGTCGATTTGCATCAAGATGTTAATAAAATATTTGTGTTCCCTTGACTGTAATGACAAGTCAAGTGCCTTCTAGATGGCGCTCACTAGAAGAGCATTCCACTATAAAGGTCACATCACACAAATGAAGCATGTCATTAGTTGAGTCAAACCACTAAGTCGTGTTTGCATTGCCTGATTGATTCAGCTGATTCACCATTAGTGGCTCATCCACCAGCTGTGTGGCAATCAGCTGAGCAATAACGTCCAGTCATAACTATCTTTATGCTAATGTCGTTTGCTGCTGCATCCCCTCCCCCTCAGACTCTCAGGATTTCTTCTCAGCCCAGAGTGAGTTGCAGAGACAGAGCAGACATGACGTGTCTGCTGCCATCTTAGAGAAGCTGTGTCTTTCATGTTACATTAGATCATAACACAGAGAGAGAGAGAAAAGAAGCACTAATGACAGTTTTTGATCAGCTTGTCTGTTGACATAACAGATGAGCTCACTTTGCAGCTTGATGCAGATGTGTAAAATCATCACTGTTCCTCTTACTATCAAACTAATAATTATCTACTCCAAAGCAGAGTATGTTCTCTTATTTTTTTCTGTGTGTGAGTATGTTCTAATTAACCAATTATTAGACAGGGCAGTGATTGCTGTTAAAAACTTCCGGCCTTTGTCATCCAAGGAAAAGAAAATATGCCCCTGGTTGCCTCATTTTGCCTCAGCATTGCCGCTCATTTTGCGATTATCGCTAGTAGCGCTGTTGTGACTCATGATGATGTTACTGTGGAAACATTGAGCCCACCCTCTGGTTTCCCCCCAGGTTGCCTTTGTGGCAAATTTTCTTTTCCTGGGATGGCGAAGGCATGACCTACCCTAATCTCCCTCTGGTTTGCTGGTACTCACTCTTCATTGGTTGGGTTGGTGAGGTTAGGCTAGGGGTAGGCAACCTGTGACTCTGGAGCCACATGCAGCTGTTTTGCCCTTTTCCAGTAGCTTCCAGTTGCTTTGGCAAAAAATTATATAGAAATTAGTAAAAGGCTACTTTTTACAATTTTATTTTTTATGTTTCATCGTCGTAGGCCTTTTGCCATTCTAAGATTTTCAGTGGTAAAAATGTGTAGCCTATACACAGAATGAAAAATGTTTTTACATTCATCAATTAAATGTATGTAACACGGCCTATTGCCTTTTCCTTTAAATTTTGCTGAACTTCAATAGTAGTGCTAGCTATGGATTCCTGATCGAAAAAGAGTCTTGAGTCTTGGAGGACAATAGAGAATATAACAGTGCGTGGACATAATCGTTTGCCTTTACCACCAACCCTTCAAAGTTAAAGTACCAAACAATCATAAATAACCCACTGCAGAGTAGTCACCTTGTGGTAAAATGTATTAATAATGCTTATTTAGACCTACTGGTAATGTTGATTGACGAATTTAGACTTACTGTTACCTTCATTATAAGGCTCAAATATGTTTTGTGGCTCCAGGCAGATTTCTGAAGGGCTTTTTTGGCCAAAATGGCTCCTTTGATAGTAAAGGTTGCCGACCCCTGGGTTAGGTTAGGCTAAAAATGTCAGGGTAAGCCAATCTGACACAGAGTAAGGCAGAGTACACAGGGTCATGCCTTTACCATCCTACGAAAAATAAATTTGTGCCCTGCGTGATTACTGTTAGCCCTGTTAGTACCATTAGCAGCATCAGCATGGCTATTGGAGCTAACATAATTAACAGTGCTTAAGGGGTGTCACAACTCAAAATGAAGCTGCTTATTCACTGGGGTGACCCAGGGGAAGACTGGAGGGTGGTCGCCATGTTTCTGCAGCAACGCCATCCTGCCACCATGGGTCTGGACAGTGTAACCAGCGGTAATCGCCAAATGAGTAGCGGCTAGCTAACCAGTGGAGACTGGAGAGTGGGCGATTGGGCACCATGTTACCTCTTATTTACACGGTTAGCCGCCTGTCTTGTCAGCAAATCCAAAAGGAAAGGAAAGAAGATGCAAGAAAGTTGCACCAAAAACATTAAAATTTCACAACCTCTAAATGGATAGCGTTTTGAAATGAAGTGCTAGCGCTCACTGAGCCAGTGGAGTGCTTGGCTAAAAGGAAAGGGCCTCTTGTTGCTGTGTCTTGAAGACATTTCACCCCTCACTGCAGTGTGCAACTCCACACCAGTCAGTTAAAATTGAAGAAGTCTCTTGGATGAAAGGTGAGACATCTTCAAGACACTCAAGCAAGTCTAGTTGGCCTACGATATGGCACTTAGAAGAAGGGCCCCTTGTATTTTACATCATTTGGTGTTTTTTTCATTTGTCCATTTACTCATCTATTTATTTTTATTCAAAAGGGACCATTATTGTCACCATTTGATACTCCATACCAGATTATAGCTTTGAGATGCTATAATTCACATCTGTAGTCTACTCACTGAAGCATATCACAAGTGCATGTTTGTCAAATAAAAGCAAGTCATGAAAACAATAAAATGGACTTCAGGGTCAGTGAGTCCAGAACTGAGCAGCTTTTAACAGACTTTTTAAAGCTGGTGCAGCTCCTCACATCATCAGACAGGGCGTTCCACTGATTTGTGGCTTTTGCAGAAAAAGCTGATTGCCCAAATATAGTGTGGTGAAATAATATGGTTAAATCTCATATAGAGGATATTCTTGAGAGTTCATGTTCTTTGTCTGGGTCCCTTGCGGCCTGACATGAATGAAGGATGTCTGTCATTTACTTGCCATTGTGCCTCTGAGACCCTTTTGTGTTAAACATAAAAAGGGACGTCTTGTTTACCTAATTAGCAGACTGTTTGACCTCACATTCCTCATGGCTGTTAACTTAAGGTTAAAAGTGCAAAACAAACCACTATTCAAATCATTTTGTCACTCTAAGTGGCTCTCATCCATATATCTTTGTGCATTCCTGGAAGGCTGCTGGTGCTGGTATGTTGGAATTTTTAGTGCGACACCAGATATGTTCCCTCAGTGCCATTCCCCAGGGCAGCAGAGTGAGACCACGCAGCTCTTTGTAGACCAGTGATTTGTCTGGCACTGCTGTCACAGTGAGTGTAAAGAGCGAATGGGTCTCTGAGGGGCTGACAGACATGGCTTTATTTATGAAAGTCCTTGTAAGGCAGGGTGTAATCTGCCTGAACAATCCTATATATCTTGTATAGCCTTAGTTTGGAAAAAGGCCTGAGGCAGCCTGAGACATGTTCATCGTGGTTACATCTTCAGGATTAATGTTTAAGAGCTCCTATTGTGATCCTTAGGCACCCTGCTGCTCATGGAGATCACTCCAACATGTATGGTCTTTAGTTAAGTGGATTTATCTCTTGCATGTTTGGCTTAATTCGTCTCAGCACCATCACTTACATAATGACTGACATTTAAGGTGGAAATGATCTCAGTCGGTTCCCAGGTTAAAGTGTGATCAGTACACAACAATGCCAGCCTGTGAGTGGTGACTCACTTTCTCCGAATATGATGAAGAGCTGTATTCATAATCCTCAGGAGGAGTTGTTAAAGCGTAGAGTTAATCAACGAAACCCACCTGTGGACAGGACATGACGAATGCCACTTTACCTGCTCGCATGGAGTACAAATAAAAGACTCTCCTGTAATTTACTTCTAATGACGTGAAAAAAGCCAGTGGGTGAGCAGCACAACGTCTGGCACTGTAGGGCATCAAAGGGAAAAAAAAATCTTTTAAATAGGTTGGAATTTGTAGGAGCCCTTTGCAGCATTAAAAGGCAATGGCCCCGTAAGTGGTTTTTCTGCTTTTCAGGAATGCCATCAGTGGTCTGTTCACAGCATGTTCAGGTTTTTCCTAAGTGCCCGCAGTAAAATGATTTGGTTTGGTTGCTGCAGATGGTTGCCTTCTGGGTCCTCTAATCTTGAAATGTTGTAGAACAAACACAGAGCGGCTGTGAGTGTGTGGGCACCTGAGCATTACACCCTTAACTGATTTCTGAACATGTCATTTCAAAACCATGGGCAATAATCTGCGGCATTAGCAGTCTCCACTCTTCTGGGAAGGCTTTCCACAAGATTTTTTTTAACCTGGCTGCGGGGATTTGTTCCCATTCAGACACAAGAGCCAACACTGATGTTGGGTGATAAGGTTTGGATCACAGATGTTGTTCCACTTCATCTCAGTGTGGTTGGATGGGCTCAGTTTAACGCTGTTTGTGCAGGGAACCTGGCTTTGTGTACAGAGTTATTGTCATGTTGAGACAGGAAAGGGTTTTCCCCAAACTGCTGCCACAATGCTGGAAGCACACCTACCTATATTATCATCGCTTGCTGTGGCATTGAAATTTCCCTTCTTATTAGGGTCTGTCCTAGGGCAACAAATCAAAGTTACTGAAACCTTTCATTATGGCTCTGATGAGGCCTCTGTCACATTAATTAGATGTAAGATAAAGTTCTGTTTCTTTACTTCCACTCCCTTTGTAATGAAAATTAGTTTGTATCACCTAGATGTCTCACAGATTTTTGCCTTGAGCATGAAAAATCGAGCTAACCCAAACCCTTAAGTGCAATTATATTAACATAAATCACGTTTGTAAAGAGACCATTTGTAGCACACAATCATTAAAGGTAAAGCAGATAACTTTTGTAGCAAATGTAACGAGCATTTATGGACATTTATAACTGTCGCTATCCTTTCAGAACTAAATGAGGCAGATAAATGAGCAGATCCTCTGCTGCCTTCTCATAGTGCTCCTAATGGCATTTGCAAAAAACACAAAAACATCAGTTAGAGCTGAAAAGCTTTTAACACAGCTGTCAATCACTTCAACTACTGCTCGTGATCTTCGGTCAAACTGTCAAACTAGGCAGCATTGATCAAATATGAATCAAGATTCTGTTACTGTATTGCTGGTTTATTTTCAGCAGCATATTTAGTGAAGTAATCAGCTGTAAAGCCCAGGTCAGACCAATTATTTGCGACGAGACAAAACCATTTTAGAACGTTGCTTCGGTGTGAACTAGTCTGAGCTCGACTCAAGCCAGCTGATGGTGTCCCCTGCAACTCCCTGGTCACATCACCAGCGGCTGGCTTTAGGACATAAAGCACGTCACCTGTTGGGACAGCCAATAGGCTTGTAGTGAAGTCCACTGGTCAAGGCAAAATGTCCGCAGACTGTGTGTTCGCTTGCTGTGGCAGGTGCTCCGTCCCTGCCGAGTCCTCTGTTTACTTCCTCATGGTGTTCGACAGTGGGTCGCTGCTGCTGCTTGCTATATGTGCTTATGCCCCCACACACATTCTCATTGACTGATTAATTGGCCCCGTTTTTTTTGTTTTTTGTTGTTGCCCGTTTTGTTCATGGTTTTGCTGTTTCATCACTACTACAAATGCAACTGTAGCCAGTATCTCACTTTCCTCATTCATATTTTAAGAAGCTACAAATTAAATTCAGCCACAAAATAAGCCTGAAAAGCTGAAAATCAGAATGGAAGTACAGAGAGTTGTTGCATAGAGATGATACACCATCTCATCGAGTTGCATTGGTGTGAACCAGCAGGGTTTTAGAACATTGCAGAACGACACATTGCAGGTAGTTGCTTGTTTCAACTCATCTTGTTGCAAATCTTTGGTCTGAACTGGGCTTAAATTGAGAAAGTTTGCTCCACTGGTGGGTGGTGCTTTGTTGTGGCGGGATTGTTTTTAACATGGTGGCTGAGTCACAAACTTTCTCATTTCACAGCTAAAAAGTACAGAGCCAGGTGCAAACGTCTAGTGTTCTCTCACACCACTGGAATTACAGTATGCTCAAAGTTTATCTTGATCCTTTTCCCCAATGGCTACAATATGAAACTGCCGACCCCAGCTTGACATCCTGTTGGTGAATCGGGAGTGGGCTCTTATACATGCTATGTAGCACATTCTGCTCTAACATTGTAGCACAATATTATCTGTGCTTGTTTGTGTTGATGTTAACGTCTGCATGAAAGTTTCATGTAACAAAGCTTCTTCATATCTTAAGCTGTTTTCTCTTGAACTGTCTCACTACAGATGAGTTGGACATCCTGCAGGAGCTTTCTCTTCAGATGTCCAACAGCAGTAACGCCTCCATGACTAGGGATGACAGCAGGTGCCCAGTCCTACAAGTGGGACAGTACTCCACCTTGGCTCTCCCTCTTCGATATCTCCTCGCAGACGGGTATGGTTTCATCTGCATCTCCATATAGTAACTCTTTAGTAATAGTGCCTACTACTTGTATGTGAAGGTAAAAGCTGGTGCTAACATTTTCACTGGGTGAAATCTTACTGGTGGTATCCTTTATGTTTTGAGTAGTTAATATATGGCTAAATAGTGTGTGTCAATGTTTGTGTTCAGCTTTGCAGATGAGTTCAGTTTACTGGTGCAGCTGCGGAGTTCTCAGAAAGTTGAATGCAGTGTCTTCACCATGCTCGGCCCCGACAACCACATTATGCTGCAGCTGCGGATCAGTGCTTACGCCATCATCTTCATAGGAACACAGCAGCGACACTATGAGTAAGCCCACTTCTATTTGTTTTTTACCTTCTCTTTTCCAGAGCCAAATTAATAAAAATCAAGCTATGTATATTGAGTGTTGCAAGTACAGTTCCTGCTTCTTGGCTATAGTGTGCGTCTGTGAGACAGAGAAAAGCTCTGTGGAAGTGTATTTGTTTGCAGCATGTGTGAATTTGTTCGACTGGGGATTGCGCTTGGCTCTCTCTCTGGTTAAATGATTTATTAGGCGTCCTTTGGCAGGTCTCTCATCTTCATGAACTGCAGAGCTTGAAGCAATTCATCACTGCAAGACAGCAGACAGAACTTGGCCAAAAGATAGACACACATAGATACTATACTTACCTTGTACTGTTGGCACATGGTGGGTTTTATCCTTTGCCTTGTTGTTGTTTTAAAGCAGCATGTCTTTTGGTGGCCTGGTCTAGAGCCCAGTTGACCTCCAGAGGACGATAGTGGGTCTTTTAGACATTGAAGCTCCACTGATGAATGTTTCATGAATTTAAGGGCAACATCTTGGGGAGCACTACTGCAAATGTGGAAAAAATGTATAAAGCTTTTTGTGGCTCCAGAGGGAGCTGCACAAACTCTAGTAAATTAAGAAATAAAAATAATAAAATTGATGAGTAATGAAGTGAAGACTAAGGGCCTCTCCCAATACCCGCACTTCCCCTAGAAATAGTGCGCGTTCACGTTTAGGCTAGCAGTGTCCCAAAACACAATTGAGGTAGTGGAAGTGGTTTCCAACACTTAAAACCTGCCCTAGATTCCAAAGGAGCCCCGACCCACACTTTCAACGAAGTGGAAGATAAAATTTCCCAGAACACCTTGCGAAGTCAGCAACTTCGGCAAATTGGAAAACAATTTGTTACTGTACGATCGGAATGTAGGCTATACAAACAACAGATGGTTAGAATAGCGTAAACTCATCAGCAACTCAGTTGAACACAGTGTCAAAATATTTAAACAAATCGTCTTACCCGAACAAAATCGATCAGAACTGGAAGACGTTGTAGGCGCCTCCTGTTTTCAGCATTTCTTCTCTGTTGATTCATCAGACGGAGAAGAATAAACATAGCACACGCCACAACACAAGCGCTGGAGCTGGCATTTTCAAACCTCACTGACTACCGGTATCTTCGTCGCTACTACGCGTGACGTATGCCTGCATGTCGGCCACACCAATTTGCATGAAGTGGTGTCCCATTTCTTAGGGAAAGATGTCTACCCTAATAATTCTCACTTCCCTCATCAAGGATTATCTCACAGATGAGGACACTCAATACCAAGTGGAAGATTTAAGGGGTAGAAATGGGATTGGGCCTAAAAGTCTGAAATTGAAAAAAAATCTGTAGAGTTAGAAAGAAGTGAGCTTGCTACACCTTTGTAGCCCACTCCTCATCTCTGCTGCAGGCAAGAGGCTCGAGGCTACATTAGCCACCGTTAGCATAACACACCCAAATCACTGCTGCGTTCCAGACAACTCAGAACTCGAAAATTTCCAGCTCCTACTAGGAAAAGTACATTGGAGTGCCACTCAAAGTCAGAGTTCTTACTTGTAAACTTGGGGTTTATCCATCTACAGCAACTTCACAAAAAAGCAGTTGTCTGACATCACACAACAATGGCAGGACCCGCGGAAACCACATTGTAAATGGCAAACCACCAACTAAAAGGCAATTTAAAGCAGTGGTTCCCAACTGGTCCAGCCACGGGGTCCAGATTTATCCTTAGTCATTAGTTCAAGGTCCACACAGTTCAATATATAAAGTGTTATACTTGTCTTTGGCCATGTTGTTGAGCTAGTTTGCCGCCTCTGTCAAGTCGCTGTCTGTTACTATGTTTGTGAGTCATTTGTGGTCCATTCAGAATGGGAATGAAATGTAGAATGGTGTCCGTTGCCTTATGCGTCTGTTTTATTTATTTATTCTATGACGCTGCACTGCTGAGAGTGCAAATTTGCCAAAGAAACATCCTTTTGTCGCAGTCAGCCAAGGTTTTTGTTTACATTTGGCGTCATACACCTGGAGCGCTTGGAGGTAGGAAGTTGGAAATATAAACTGGGAAAGTCCGACCTCCAGCTGTGACTGGAATGCAGCATCAGAGAATAACAAAGACAATATATCTGGTTCTGCTGCATTGATTTGTAATAGTTTTTATTTTAAAAAATGTGCTCCAACAGTATTGTAGGAGTGTGATGCTACAGTGGTGAAGTACACTTTTAACAGATGTGACGATGACTGTTTGTAGTTACTCCCACAGTAACTCTTCAGCTCCACAAAAATGTTGAGCCTCTTTTAGCTCTTTGTTTTGTTTTCACAGCACATTTACTGTATACTGTAGTTTCAGGATTCTGTCATGAACCTCGTTTCCTATTTTAATCAAACAAACTCTGATAAACACATTGTAAATTACAGGGTTCAACACTGATGTTTTTTTTGTTGTTTTTTTCACTCGACCAGTTGTGCAAGTGGGTCAGGAATCTATTTGCCCAAAGGCAATTCTTACTTGCCCCTGTACAAATTTGTCAGCGTTTTTTGATGAGGTAATCAGTTTTGCAATTATCTGACTTGGCTCAGCGTTCCTGTTTCATACAAGCACCAGCAAGGCCCTGGAGGAGGGGCTGTCAGCAGCCCTCCTATCTGCTATGCAAGCAAGATGCTTTTGTTATGGCACTCCAGCAATGTTTTTTCGAACCTTGAGGTTTATCGTATCCACCTTGCTCTCAAACTTTCCACAAACTGCACAGTACATAGTTGGAGTTCCCCACACATCCTCGAACACCACCCAACTAAACTCCTCTGTCCAGGATAGTTGAAATGCTCACTGGCATTTCAGCTCTTTTGTCCTTACCCGCCGCCATTTTCTTGTGAGTGTCTGATCGATACTGAGCATGTGCAACTTTGAACAGAGGTGAGAACAAAGTGAGATGGCTCACTCTCTAGCTACTTCCATCATCAGCTCTGGTAAAAAAAAAAAAAGATGTGTTTGATTGTTTTTCAACACTTGCCTAATCAGTGAAGTGAATTGCTAGATTTTCAAGCCCGGTGTGGCTCCAGGTAATCAGGCAGTCCCTATTGTTGAGCCCTGCACTACCTGCCAGTGGAGCTGTTGGAGATGAAAACAGAGCTAAAAGGATAGTGAATAGTTATCAAGTGGACACAAGCACGACTCCAACGGGATGATAATGTGGCTCTTTGTCTGCTGTATGTGTAAATAGGCTACTGTTAGTTAACACAGTAGCCATAAATACTTTATAAGGTAGTATTATATCAGAGGTGTGTGTGTGTGAGCTTGTTGAGGAATTCTTCTGCACCCTAACTAATGGAGCTTTAATGTTAAAGAATGTCTGCCTTTAAAGAAAAAGGAGTTTAATTTGGATACTGTTCCACTTCTGTGATGTGTTTTTTATTTTATTTTGCCATGCTAAAGGACAATAGATCAGCAGTGTTTGTATACATAGATTTATACAAATGCCACCCACCAGCACTCAAAGTTAAGGGAAATAAAAAAGGGTTGAACTTTAACCAACATCTGTATTTTAACAGTCCGAGGGCCCACACCTGATTTGAACTTATCTCCTAGATTAATTCACGCAGACATTCATCTCAAGGCAAACAACACCAAGAACATGTGATTACATAATGACCCATGTGTCTTTTTGTCAGGTTCCCAGTCAGCGGTCTCTCTGATGGAAAGTGGCACCATGTGGCCATCAGTGTGTCTGCCAAACGGCTGGCGCTGTATGTGGACTGCTCCCTGCTGGAGAGCGTGGAGTGGGTGTACCACGGCATGGGGATTAGCACTGACGGGCTGCTCATGGTTGGAGGCATCATCGAGGGCTTTGAGACTCCATTTGAAGTAAGTGGCTCCTATCCAGTTTGATCTTCATGTCCAGCTTTGCAACTTTCATTTTCCCACTGATCATAAAATGTAAAATGAAAACACACAAAAGCAACCCCACCTATAGTCATCATCCCCACACCCTATTCTGCTTGTCTGCCCATGCTTTTTTCTAAACATTGACAAGATGCCCAGAAGCTGAAGTCATTAAGTTTTATTCTGCCAACCTCAGGTCAAACTCAGCTGACTCGACGGTGAACTTAGGAGTGTCTGAACGGCCCTTGTTGGATTTTAAAATCTCTACTTTTAGACTTTTAGAATGCAGCTATATTGCATGTGTGTGCAATAACACATATTATATGACCAGATGGTTGTGCAAAAGCCAGATGATATTTAAAACAACTGTTGCCTGGTAATAAGCCACATGTGTACAGTCCTGTTCATTTGAATTTAGTCTGAAAAGACATGCTCATCCTTGCAGCACATACAAACACACACACACACACAGGGGAGAACACACAAGTTGATATTCCTACCCCGTTCCCTTTTCATCACAGACACAAAGACATGTAGCACATAATGCTTAGAAACCATGTGTTTGTTTTTATAAAGTATGCGTAGAAATCGCTGCAACCTGCTCCAACCACAACCTCAATTACCTCCCAAGCACCAGTGTTACATAAAATTACAGAGGAAACACTGATGAGTGTTTGGACAGAGGATGAGTTCAGCATCCTCGACCCACCCCCTGTTCTTCAGTCGACATGAAGACATCACACTTCACTTCAATTTTAAGTTACAGCTATGGAGATTGCCGTGTTGCACTGCCATGTTTCTACAGTAGCAGAATGGACAAACCAAACACTAGCTCTAGAAAGGGCCACTTGCATTTTTGTGTCAGCCACCCTTCGTGACAAGTGCATCGGGCAAACGCTGATGTTTTTTTTTTTTTAACGTGAAACTGCTTTCTTTAGTGTTTTTACCAGTTTAAATCACTGGGGTCCATTTGTTTTGGAGGGGAGGAGACCCTCTGTGGATAATTCAGCTCCTGGTAAAAGCCTCCTTGTTTTTTAGTACATGAAAAACTTTTTTTTTGGGGTGGGGGGGGGCAGGGGGTGATACTAATTGTTGACTACCTGTGATAGACTGTGTTACCTTCTCCAGTCTGGCGCTCCGAACCGTAGTTGGGAGACACTGGTTTTCTGTTGATTATCTTTACAACTTGGCTCGTTGCTGGTAACTAGCTCTAGGAGTCCAGACCAACTCTGCTTGAAGAATGAGGATGCAGAACTGACATCCGTGCAGAAGCACATTTATTTCTCCTCTACAGCAGGAGAACATAACATAACATAACGCAGGGCCTTCTCACAGAGACTATGCTGTAACTGGAGCCTATCTAAACACTGTAAACAGACTGCAACCAACCGTAGCATGAACAGTACTATTTTCACGGTGCATTCCCGTCCGTACACTCTATACGCCGCTTTACTTCCCACAACATCTACTACGTCACACCCACACAGCCACCGTCTTAAAGCAAAGGGCTGGCCGGTAACAACTGTGAATATGACAAGAAATGGTGTGAGACCGGGTTTGGCAACAGGTCAGTAGCCTACGTGCTCCGTTCTATTAACGTTGGTTAAATGGCCCGTGCGGTTGGTATTCGGATAACTGGGGCTTTACTGGTATAATGCAATAGCACCACCCAGCGGTGAAACCCGTGTACACGTTTACACGAAAAAAATTACCCACTCTAAACGTTGAGAGATTTTTGTACACGAACTCACCCCTAGTGTACGCCACTTCCCGCTCCAAAGTGGTGATCCCTAAGAAAAGACTTGATGGGAGAAACCATGCTTACAAGCCTTTTGGAGACTGGAAATTGGCGACGCAGATGGTGAGGTAGAAGCCAGATTGTAGAAATTGTCAAATACTTTTTGCTGCATTTTTGGCTTTAGTCAGTATGTACATTATTAGTATGGATCCTGCGCATGGTTTTATAAATGAGGCCCCTGGACAGTTGGTTTTAGAGAGAAAGAGACCTCTGCAGATGATTTGGCTCCAGCTAAAAACCTAAACAGTTAAGACTGGAGGAAATCTTGGAGTTTCAGCTTGTTGTAATCTGCAGTCCTCACCTCTAGATGCCACAGAAAACCCCTAAACCTTACACACTGTTTCTTTAACGTTCACAAAACCTGCGTGTCTTTGGGCTATGCGAAAATACGCACAAGGAGAACATGTAAAATCCAAAGTGCAAACCATGTAAAGTTTTGGGTAAAGTCAGTATGTATATGTAAATGTACAGTTCAGTTTTAATTACATGTATTTTTCAGCACATTCCAGGCACCTTTTGGTTTTTATTAATTTCTATATGGTGTGAAAGTCTGTTGACAGACTTGAGCTGTGTAATCAGTCACAGAGAACACCAAATCTGCATTCATTCATGCCAAAGCTTCATTACTCTTGCGTGGTAATGCAGGTTAAATGCTGATTAATTTAAAAAGCATGCAATGTATTACTTTGTATGGTCCTTTAAGTTTTCATCTCAAGGGCAAAAACTGAAACGCTAACATTAAAGGCTGATTTTGAAGGCCCATAATGCACCTGGCTTTGCGCTGTGCACATGTTGTCCCAGTTATAACAAGCCTGAGGACCGGAGCAGGCAGTGTGACTGTGTAACAATGGGGGTGAGGGGGAGCGTTATAGAGGCGGCATCTGGATTTGTTCTTAGCACCAGATAAAATGGATTCTCCGTTGCCTGTTTTCCCTGGTGACAGCTTTTTACTGAGCTCCAAGGACGGAGCACTTCCACAGTCAGAGGTGGTGACAGTGTGGTCTCTGGACTGTCTTTTGTGTTAGGTAACGCTAAAGCATACATTACTGTACTCAGCTTTTATCTATAACTCTTACTGTCATCCACTCCACTGCAGCACGACCAGGACACACTCTGCATCACTTTAATGGACTCGTTTTAAGACCAAAGTAGGACATAAATATTAATATGATTATCATTGTCATAGCTGAATGAAGGTTGTATGTTTTGGGCATCTGTGTTTGCTTTCTTACATAAGTCATGATCAGTCGCCTATAAAGTAGTAGAAAGTCTTTTCCTATATGAAGATACGCAGCAGATGTCTGTGTTTAGCAGACATATGTGTAGTTTGATCTCTCCCTATTTTAAGGGTATGATGGGAATATTTCTGGCAGAGGTTCCAGAGGTTTGTTATTCTTTATGCAGAAAACATGAGCATCTCTGAAACTATATCTTTCTACACACAACAATGAATTTCTGCGTTCAATTAAAAAACAGCTCAGATCGATTTCCTTGAAATATGCACGTCTCTTTCCCTTTGTCTTGGGATTTCATTTGAGAATGTGGATCAAATAGCTTGTTAAAATGAGTTTTCTATTTCTCCCTAATGGGCCCTTTGTGCATATTACCTGTATGATATGCACCAGCAGTCTTAAATTTGGTGTAACGAGGAGAAATCTGCATTTTAATATCACAGATATAATTGATTTTATATCTGTGTGGTTTCCCAAGGAAATTCAAGCTGCACACACACACACACACACACACACACACACACACAAAGAGATGCTTTCTCACCCACTGTCATACTCTTGTAAACACAGCCTGAGGACAGGGGTTTTTAAATATGTGCTGGTGCTTTGTTTGTCGTGTTTGGCTCGATGTTAGAGTCACTGGTAAAGTAAGGATCCCTGGGAACTGCAGTGAAACACACAACCTTCAGAAACCTCCTGAAGTGTGAGTGTAGATGTCGAGGCTTGTTCTCCATTCCTTGTATATACTATGTTCATGCATTAAAATTTAGGACATGTTCTGTATGAACTGTTGACAGCTTAATGCAGATGTATCTGACAGCTTTGGCTCTAAAGAGTCATTCTGATTCAGTGTGTTTGCAACTGCCTATTATTTTCTTGAGTTGTAGGCTGGTCTGTAAAATGTCAGAAAATGGGGGGAAAAGTCTATCTCTAGTTCCCACACCCTGATGTGAAGTCTTCAGATTGCCCAACCACCAGTCCTAAACCCAAACATATTCAGTGTACTGTCATAGACTATGAAATCCCTTCTCAACAGTCAAAAATTTCCGTAGGCATTATGCCAGTTGATGAAGTAGGCGGTGGTTAGCATTGTCGCCTCACGGCAAGAGGATTCCCAGTTTCAGGGTGGTGGGTTCTGACCCAGGGTGGGGGAGCCCTTCTGTGCAAAGTTTGCATGCTCTCCCCATTAGGGTGACCGAAAAATTCAGGACAGACCCGAAATCTAAGCAGTTTTCCCGAATCCCGAATCCTGCCCTACTTGTCCCAAAAATTACAGTAGAGCAGAGTCTGGAGTAGTTATTGCCTGATAAAACATTAAAAACTGGTCATGGTGGTTGAGTCGTCCTGCAGCTCCCACCGGCTGCGCATTGGCTGCAGCAGTTCCTACATGAATTATGGGTGTTGTAGTTTTTAAATTGTGTACAGCAGTGGCGATGAAGTAGATCAAGAGAGCGCAAACTGCAGCCGCAAGGACAGGGAAAGTGCAAGCAGCCACGAGAAGGAGTGCAGTGCAGCCTCTTGTTCTAACTGTTCTACAAACTTGTTCTACAAACTGATACGCCTGTAACAAATGTGCCAGGCTTTTGTTTTGTTAGCTTTTATTTTTCACTGAGTTTAAAGGACAAGAGCACTTACATAGATCACTTCCACAGAATAAAATGAGAAATTGGAAAAAAGGAAAAGATTGAAAAAATTGTTAAAATTAAATTAGGGAACTGATCACAGATGTATTGTCTCAGTGTGTTTTTACATCTATTGTTGCTTAAATTTGCAGCTATGCTTTTAATGAAGCTGACATGTCATGACAGTCAGGAAAACTTGCCATAGTATATCTTTAACTGATCTTTTGTAATGTAATACAAAGCCAAATGTTCAGGGTGTGCAAACCCCTCAAGACCCTCAAGTCTCACAGGTGTAGTCTCTCCAAAATGAAGTTGTACATGAAGAGACATTTAAGTTTTTTTCATTTTCCTCATGAAGGATTCATAACTCATAATTGATGTCTCCATCTCTGCAGGGTCATCTCCGACAGCTGACCTTCCTGATGGACGACCCAGACGCCGCCCAGAAACACTGCAGCCACCACCCACCCCGCTGTGGTGAGATCGCCCCCAAGTCTCCTCGCTCCTCACGCACTGACAATGCCCTGGAGGTGAGAGAAGGAAAAGATGCGGAAAATTCACGTCATTTTCACAAGTGAAATTAACTCTTTGGCTTATGTAAACAGCGTGGCTCTGACATGTCACTGAGGTGTTTGAGGTGAAGCCAGATGCACCAGACATTCAGACTCCTGCAGTTAATACTCTGACAGCAGAACCTGTTATATACTGTGAAGCATGATAAAAGATCATCAGAGGATTTGAAATAAAAATGTCACTGACTCCTGTGGTTTTGATCCAGTCTGGTGAGTTTAACAACGCTGGGTGTTTGGTTAGTCATCGGTTGAGCTCTGCACTGTCTTTGTTTGTGCTTTTTAAATTTAGAAATTGTCCCTTCTGTTTCCACACAGAATTTACTGCTGTCCTCAAATGACCTGGAGGACCTGCTGGGGGATCCCAAGGACAAGACATTTTTAAGCTTCAGCAGAACTGTGAGTAGGATGTTTGGTGCCTGCAGGGCTCTTTAAGGCCGCGCTGAACATTCCCTGTTCATTTAGGTGTTAAAAACAAACAGAAAAAAACACGCAGTTGCCTCGTTTCACAGCTGCGCCCCGGTGTTGTAGTTGGAGAGTGTGGGCAGCTGACCAGTCGTCATGGTAATTAGATCCAGCTGTGGACAGACAGGCAGCTATAGTCGTATATACCAACCGCTGGTCTGGTTTCACTGGCTTCATCAGTCTTCGTCTGTAAAACCACCAGTCCAGTGTCTGTCATTAATTAGCGCTGTGGTGCAGGGCCCCGGGCGTCAGAGTCACCAACCAGCCGTCCCACCTCTTGTCCTTGGCTGACTGGTCAACTTTGCATATGTGCGAGTGTGTGAGTGTGAGTGCCTGACCTGTCTGTCCTCTGGCCCATCAGTCTCTGTCTGCTCGCTGGTCTTTGTTGTGGCCTGGAAAAAGGCTAATCTGGGTGCTGGAGCTGAACGTCTGTTGTGATTAATTATAGTGAGGGCACATGTGTTATGGTTTTTATTTAAAAAACAATCAGGGAATTTATTGGTGATGTTTATATCAATACTAAAACAATGGGTAAGTCAGTAAAAAACAACAAACAAAGCAAATAATGGATTTCTGGTTCTTTTTTCCTGAGCTCTTTTTTTCTGCAAGAAAACCTTTAATCCATGATGAGCATCAACTTTTACAGAGTCTTTTACATCAGAGAACAGGGCCAGGACCACAAAGTCCAATTAGTTTGATCATTGTGGACACTGGGTACTGTACCCAGGCACAGTTTATCGATCTACATCAGGTGTGAAAACCACCTGTAATAAAACACAGATATGAAATGCTATTTAATGCCATTAAGAGCCCACCAGAAGGGTTGCAAAGGCATCTCTCAAAGCTGTCCGTCTCTTCCAAAATCTGCAGATGTGTGCAGCACATGCCAGTCTCATGTCTCATCCTCTGAATTGCACAGCCAGAGGTGATAAATTAAGAAAGTATTCGATAGAGTCATTCTTGACATTGTCTCCAGAATATAATCAACAGTAAGAATAAATGCAAAGGTGGAGTCCCTTGTATTGTGTTGGGATTTTGTGGTTGACTCGCTTTTCTACACCGTAATATGAACAAATGTCACGCAGATGATGACGCAAGTGTACTAATGTGCAGAACAACATTACTGATGTGAAAGCTGAACAGTGGGGGAGTGGAGAGGAGAGCATGGTATGGATCAATAGTACCAATTCCCTTAACGTTTGGGGGGGATTTGGGACAAAAAAATATGTATTACTCAAAAAGTCAATTAACGGAAAACTAATCAGCAGCCATTATATTATATATATATAATGCTAAAAATGCCAAATATTTCCTGGTTCCCTCTTCTTAAATGTAAAGATTTTATGCTCCTCTCTTTTTTTAATATCTTTAAGTTTTGGACCATTGGTCAGTCAAAACAAGACCTTTAAAGCTGTGACTGAGCTATGTGTAGACTAAACAATTAATAGACAAGTGGATAAAATAACCAGCAGATCGATGGATAATGAAAGCAACTGTTAGTTGTGGCCCTAACCAGAATGATACTAAAACAATCAGCCTTAAGGCTCACAAATGGTGAGCTGGATGGAGCTGCTCCCTCCTTTCATTTTCTATGAAAAGTGGTGAGTCTCTCTAATAGCCAGTGGCATATATATTTAAGTAATTTACTTTACATTGGTCATGAGAGGCTGTTCAGGCACAGATTCTACACTAACTTAACTTTTTAAACCTAAACAGCAAAGACAGTGGAAGGAGCAGTAACCTGCATGTGAACTGACAGCAGGATTGATCTGCCCACAGGTAACCAAGTCGAGGGTGTGTCAGTCATTCTTGGCAGGCTTGCTGTGTTCTGTTTGAGATCCTATTAGCAGGCACTTGAACTCTGGTGTGCATCTTTAGCGCAGTAGTGCATCGTCAGCAGTGACGTACGGTTGCAAAAATGGGTGCAACCAAAAAGGCCATGTAAAGCTGGCCAAACACTACATGCTACAGCTAGAATCGGGCCAGATTGCCTGTCATTTGAGGTTTAGTTTGAGGAGAGTCAGAGAGCTAATAGGTTAGCACTAGGGCTGTATTCAACCAAAGAAAACCTTGGTCATCTGAAATGCAACCCACTGTTCAACCATTTGATTGGTTGATGGCTGAAATAGCTCTGCATGTTATGTGTAGATTATCTAAATCAGCCACAGTGTACTGAGTGCACTCTACCTGGAAGCGTTGTGTGTCCACCAAAACTTTTTTTTTTTTCCTGTCACAGGGTTCAACATCAACACTTGCCCAGGGCAAGTGGACTCTGTGTTCAGGCAAGTGGAATGCCTTCAGTGAAAAACAAAACTGAACTGTGTCATTGCACTGTATCACTTTCCCACCTGAACTCACCACTGAACACTGAACAAGACTAATGAGAAAAATCTGACAAACTGGACAGTATCGACGTTAACTTCTGGGTTGATGATGTCATAATCAATATAATGTTACTGATGTAAAGAGAGACTAGTTTTTGCCCAGAAGCTAACATTAGCCATCCTGCAACTCCAACAAGGGCTACGGTGCAACCAACCAACACAGAGGTGCTGAGCAACAACAGCCATTTCCTGCAGGGAAAATAAAGGCTTTGATGGACACACGGTCTTATAAAGAAACACCAGCGAATGTAGGAGCACTTAGAATTTGGTTGGATAGTAACATAGTGACCAACCAATCGACCAACTGACCAGAAGTTTACAGCCTGAGTTATCACTTAGGATTTCCCCCTTAATTTTAAATATTGCTCCCCAACATGCTGTCTGAAAAAGACATATATCACATTAAGTTTATTCACTTTATTAATCCCCCTGAGGGGAAATTCAATGTTTTCACTCTTGCTTGTCAATTACACACAGGTCCGAAAGACACATGCACAAAGTGGAGAGATGTCAGAGTGAGGGGACTGCCCTTGTTGAGGCGCCCCGAGCGGTTGGGGGGTTCGGTGCCTTGCTCAAGGGCACCTCGGCAGTGCCCAGGAGGTGAACTGGCACCTCTCCAGCCACCAGTCCACGCTCCATATTTTGGTCCGGACGGGGACTCGAACAGGCGACCCTCCGGTTCCCAACCCAAGTCCCTATGGACTGAGCTACTGAGCTAAGGAAGTGATGATAACATTTCATTCAATATTTAAAACTTGTGGTGGCGGTGATGAATATTTTAAAAGTGATTAGTCCATCTAAATCCCTAATGAGCTGCCTTTTACATTCAGAAATCTGTTTTGTTATGACTACACGCACATTGTAGTTTAATCTTCCAGACCAAACTAAATACTGTTCCTGAAATACATGCAGCTGTTTACATTGGCACATCCAGAATAAACCGTGTTTCTGAAATCCGCACGTTCGAAATGGAAACAAATCAAAGACCATGTGTTTGGAAAGAAAGGAAAAGCAAAGCTGGTTTGAATTTACATTTTCATGTCCATGCAAAATACCTGAAACAATCAGCGAGGATCTGGTTCTCTTTACAGTATACAGTAGTGTCGTAAATGGAGAGCACAGCAGACCGGCATGCCATGTCGTGCCAGCTCCACCAGGCACAGAGTTTCTGCATCAGGATGGCATTGGGATGTCTCTGTGATGATGTCAACAAAAAAGGCCGCTCCTGCTGTTTTCAGTTGTAGAGAATGTTTGCAGGAACAAGCTGCACCAGATCTATCTTAATAGTTAGTGAAATATCTTCAGCTGGCTGCATCTCTTTCTCATTATCTGTCTTTCTCCGTTCATCTGGTTCTGTTTTTCTGGTTTTTATTGTGTCTGAATATGTCTCCTCTGGCTGTCTCTGTGTCTGTCTGTCCCTGTGTCTTTGTCTCTGTCTGTTCAACCAGCTGTTTCCTCCTTTATCTCTGTCTTTATGCTAAGCTAAGCTAACCAGCTACATATTCACCATGCATATCTAGTATAGTAGTTGTATCAAGTGTATTTCCCAGAATAAGTAAAAAATATCATTTATTGTTTCCAGCTATTGAAATGTGAATGCTTGCTGCTTTTATTATGTCATGGTCTGTTGAATTTGTTTGGATTTTGGACTGCTGGTCGAACAAAACAAGCAATTCGAAGAGATTTATCTTGGCAACTTGTGCATTTTCTGACATTTATAGACTAAACGACGAATTCATTAAGAAAAAAAAAACAGTCAACGGGTTAAATTAAATGTTAAAGGAACACTTCACCCCCGAAATGGCCATTTGTATGTCAGTTACTCACCCTGTGTTACATCGAACTTGTGAGGAAAACTTTTCTCGCATGCCTCTTGTGAACGAAGAATCCAAAAACTGAGAAAAGTCATAGGGGTTTGAGTTTTAGAGCAGCAGCAGAACTATATCAAAATATCTGTTTACAAACTCATGCACAACTTCATTTCTCTCTCATTTATCCAGTCGCATGCTCAGTAATTCCAAAAAAGACAGTCCTTTCCAGCAGGGAACTTAACGGAAAGTGGAACTAATCTCTTCAAAGCCAAACTCCATTGACAAAAACGTGATTTTACTGTCCTGAACACAAGAACTGCCGCTCTACCTCTGCTTCGATCGGTAGTTTGTGTTGTCTGACCCTGGTGTTTGAAAGGGTTATTTTAGATACACCAAAGTCACACAATAACACAAACTAACTAACTGAGGAAGCAGTAGACCAGCAGCTCCCATATTCAGTGAGGTAAAAATGACTGTGTTTGTCAATGGAGTCTGGCTTTGAAGAGGGCATAGATACGTTTCCCTTTCTTTTCAGTTCCCGATGGAAAGTACTGAGCCTTCGACTGGTTAAATGAGACTTGGATTATACTGCAGCAGCTGGGCGAAAGTTTGTAAACAGATGTTTAGATATAGTTTTGCTGTTAAATGTGGACACCTAGAACTTAAATTTTAATTTTCTCAGTCGTTGGATTCTTTGTTCACTAGATGCCATGTTTTCTGCATGATACAGTATGGCACGGGTGAGTAATGAGTAGAAATGGTCATTAGAGGACTGAAATGTTCTTTCAATGGTAGCTTATCTTGTAAGAAACAGTGAATGAGGGAGTGACTTTGGACACAGCCCTTGTTTCCCTGCAGCCTGTTTCTCATTATACCCTCACAGAGCAGACCTGCGGAGCTGCAGCCACCCTGTCTCTGGCTCTCCTCAGAATCTGCACATTTGAAAGAAAAGAAATAAAACAAGGCTTCTACATTAACAAGATCTATTTCTCTTTCGCTAAGGTCTGCTGCTGTCCGCTTTGAAGCGTAGCATTTCTGACTGCGGGGCCACGTTGTTGGGGTTTCCTGACTCTGATGCATGTCCTGTCTGGGGCCACAGACTCCCTTGACAGGTGCTCTCTTTAGAGACATGGCACTCGCCCAGTTAATGCACAGCTCCTTCAATGTGTGCTAAGATGTTAAACACTCGTGGAGGTCAGGGACCTTAGCTAAACATGTAACTCCAAAACCAGAGCTATGAACTGCAGCGTATCCTGATGGCTTTGAACCCTCATAATGGACACATCCTGTATTAGTCAGAATTTGTTTCTTTTGTAAATTCTAGTATTTTTGTGTATCTTTTAATATACTTATCAAGCAAAAAAGCTGAACATTTGTTGCTTCCAGTTTCCCAATTGTAAAGACTTGCCGCTTTTCTTTTATTTATCTTATAGTAAATTGAATCATCATCACCAAAAGTTTTTGGTTGAATAAAACAAGTAATATGAAGAAAGCATCATCAACTCTGGTTTATAAAGTTTTAATTCTGTAAAATGACGTGTGTATAAATGTGGATTTTCTTGCATACGCAGTGTGCATGTGTGTGAGAACAGGAGGGCGAGGTAGAACATGACAGAGCTTGTGTTTGATTGTTTTTTCACCACAGGAGTGAATCCAGTTTGTCTGAGGGCTTTCAGTTTTATAAATAGTTATAACACGGCTCACACTTGATCCCTAAAGCTGCATCTGTCAGAGAGAGAGAGGTAGACGCACACCCGCCTGTGGTCATAACACTCTCTGTTCCATATCCTATCGCAACCAAGTGTTTCCACTCGAGTCTCTAGAGAGGCCTCTTTCATAAAACTTGTCAAACAATGGCTTTTACTGGCAAGCTGAGACAAAAACAAAGAGGTGGAAAAAAAAGATCCATCATTTTGACACTTCTCCATGACTCTGTCAGTCCACCAGGGTCTATGTAGTTTTCTATTTAGTGTCTGGCATGAGTTGATTATTAAACGCTTTACCCTGGGTGGAATTTTAATGTCCTTATAAAGCTAAAGTGTTACAAAAGGTTGAGCATTGTTTGACCTTTATTTAAGGCTGCTAATTAACAAAGTACCCACAACTAAAAGAGTTCCCTTATTCCAAACAGATGACATTCCTGATGATCACCTTAAATCTGCATGAATCATCGCCTTCTTCACACATGGAGCAAAGACAGTGCAACTTCAGCTCCATTTGGAGTTGTGTTGCTGCCCACGTGGCAAATGTAGGTCCAGTATTTCTGCTCTGTTTTTGTCCACCAATTTCCAAGGGAAATGCTTGTAAGTTGCTAAACGCTTCGCTGTGTTGACAGCACAGTTAGTGTACGGTGGGTTTATCACGCATATTTGCTGAAAACAGCTGCCTGCTGCTGCTGGGAAACTACGCTGCAAGCGAAAACAGTGAAGTTGCCAAGTGGAAAACCAAAACAATAAGCTGAAGGATGCTGAAGTGCTCTGTGATGCTGAGGGGAAGTGATAATTCTCTCGTCACCACACGCAACATCTTTCACATTACATGTTATCTGGTGCTTTGTTTATGCAGAAATATTGATAAGAGCAAGCTTAAAGAATGTCTTTTATTCTAACTAGCCTTTAAGATTTTGAAAAAACTTCAGTTGTTGTTACCTGACACACTTAGGCCTCCATAGTCAATACGTGGAACGTTTGATACTCAGTTTCTGTACCCCTACGTTCACCTTACCCCACCTATAAAGGGCCTTACTTCTCCCCTTTTGCTGTTGTAGTCTATGGGAGAGGTAAGCAACATTGCTCTTGTAGTAATTTTCTGTGTTTTAGTGCTGTTAAGTGATGTTAATATGATTATTTTATGCTAGCATAATCCTGTGTCATTTAATTTGTGTAGGGGCTCGAGTTTGTATGGTCGTATTTGATGGAGGATTTTGTTTCTACCTCTTACAGGGTTTCCGCGGGTCATTTAAAAGCATTTCAAGTCATTAAATAGATTTTGCAAAAATTAAGGCCTTAAATGGCATTAAAAAGCATTAAATTTGATGTCCAGAGGCATTAAAAAATTAAATACACTTGATGGAAAAAAACCCCATTGTTATTCACAATTTATTTTGATTATATAAACATTTAATAATTTTGATCAGAAGTATAATGTGATGATTGACAGGCGGAACCCTTTAATTGGCTATTGTTTACAGCCGGTGCACGAAGTCACAACACCTGATGCTTGGAATGTAACGTTCTGTGAGCGTGCTCGTGCTGTGGCGAAAGAGCGGAGGGAATATTAGCAAATGTCGGAAAAATGGGAAAATGCAAGTTTCAGCAGAAGTGGTTGGATGAGGAACTATTCAGAACCTGTTTAAAGCCCGTCGACAGTAAACCTGGAGAGGCATTTTGCAGCATGTGCAAAAAGATTTTCAAACTTTGCACAATGGGCGTCAATGCGGTGAAATCACACATGCTGTCAGATAGTCACAAGTCAGCGATTAAAGGCAGGCAGCAGTTAACTGTGCCGAAATTCTTTGCCGTGACCAGCAACGCAACTTCTGCTACCACCACCACAACCTGCCGCTACAGTGACCGCCTCCAGCCTTTTCAGGTTAGAGTTAGTTTTTCACATCATTCTTCAGGCTGGTTTTGTTATTTTTGAAATGTGCAAATAAATTCTGAGACTGTAAACTGTCTTGTGAGCCATTTCTAATTCACTATAGAGTGACAGTTAATGTAAATTTAGATTTTCTCCAGGAAGATGAGTCGGAAAGAGAAACTCCTACGCCATGGCGTTACGGAGCACAAAAGCAGTTTGTCGTCCCTAGCTGCTCCACAGCCACCACGCCCTCTGATTTAAGCCAATCACCTGTTGAAGAACCAAGGTGCCCTCCTCTTTGCCATTACCCACCCACAAAAGTTGGACAGCAGGATCACTCCTCAAATTGTAGATGGTATGAGGATTACAAATAGCTTGAAACTTCCTGATAACATCACTCTAAAGTCATGACAGAAGAGAGTCAGATCGACAGGTTAGCCTGCATTTATCTCTCGTCCAAAAAGAGTTCATCATTATGGATGTCATCAAGTTCCGGATATTGTATCATCTGCTTGTCAGGAGAGCTGAACCAATGCAAATTGCGCACTGGTGTGTGGACGAAAAGCTGATATCATTCCTTAACTGTCAAAGCAGCAGAGAATCAAATCGTCTGTGCGTTACATTCCTGTCATGTTCACAGCGTTAGCCAAAAATAACATATCCTCATGCCAGCAAACATCACATTCCTTCATTGATCTCAATACAGTTCAATTAGTTCTGCTCTTGTTCTGCTCTAAATGCTGCTTTGTTGGAGAACAAGGTTGCTCAACACAGACAAATTTGCCTGGTTTCCTAGCAACTAAGAGAAAAGGAAGCAGTAGATATAGCGGTAGATGTGCTGACAGACCTCTTCAACTCCCCTCTCAGGATGTCTTTAAATATCTGCTGTAGCCAAGAAGCTCCAGTAAGGCCCGGCAGCAGATGAGTGAACCACTTCAGTTGGTTTTTATTTGTGATTTGCATGGTTTTCTGCCAGCGTGCAAAATGTAAATCCTGCTGGGTTTGGCTCTAAGATGAGGGGTCTGCTAAAGGATAGTTGCAGTTCTGTCTGCAGAGCTCTGTGATTAGTGTGTGTCATGCTTTATGATCATATCAGAGACAAAAAAAGAGAACCATTAAAGCAGTGTTGATGCTATTGTGATATAATGTAATATCCCCTGAATTATAGTGCTGAGATACAGCCAGGTACCATCTGGTTCTGTCAGAAAAATGGAGTTATGGTAACTCCCAGCTTTGTACTTTTTCAGTTCTGTTGCAACAAAGGGGATGATGATGATAGTAAGAAGTAAAGGAAGTTTTCAAAAGCAGGTTTTCAAAAATGCTTTAGAGCAGTTTTTAGTATTTTAAGCCTAAATTTGTTGAATTTTCCCAGATATGCTCCATTAAAAGTGAAGATTCTGTTGCAGTAGAACCATGGACACCATGAGTGTACCGACAACTATCACTGTATTACTTTGATGCTGAAAAAAACTTAAAGACCCAAAGATTATTGGACAAGGTCTGTCGGGTTAACACCCTCTAAGCAGTTAGTAGATTGGCTGGTCGATATACGACTGTCTGAGCAATGAGAATCATTCCTTAAAAATCGCTGGTGTTGCTTTCATCGTGTCGTATGCCTACCAAGTTTGTTTTTTCCAAGTTGAAAATACAAGGTGCTCTTCTGAAAACGTTCATTTTGGAGAACCTAAGCACTTTCTTTAGAAGTCCAGCTTTTTTTCAGTTGAGAAGCTTTGGTTGGGTTTGCCTTCTATAATAGGAAATATCCATAAAAAGTAAAAATGTCAGCACGAAGGAGAGTACTTTCTCTGGCCTTCGGCACACGGGTGTGTGGATGTCTGTTCATCTTTTCTTTCATGTCCTTATTAATGCACACTTTATAACTTGCTTGTTGGATTTATTAAAAACGAGCGAATGAAAACTAAATGTCTTTGAATATCTTTATTATCATTTAAAAACGAAAATTAAAATGACCGGTAAAAATAGATTATGACCGGATTTTTATGACCCTGTCGGTCAAAATGACCGGCGACGAAAAAGTCTAGCGCAACGTCTGACTCTCGGCAAACATGCAGCGCTCAGTGCCAAATAGATGCCCAGTGCCTTGCAATGCTGCTGGTGTTTGCAGCATAGTGTTAATACACAGTGCTCCCACTGCAAAGAATAAAAAAAGATATGCTGGCCACTGCTCCTTTGCTTCCAAACAGGCCAGCTGAAGTGGTTCAGGCATCTGATTAGTTGCCTCCTGGCTGCCTAGAGGTGTTCCAGGCACGTCTAAGTGGTAGGAGGCTCTGGGGCAGACCCAGAACACACTAGAGGGATTACATAGTGTATTTCACCTGGTCTGGGGATGGCTCAGGATCCCTCGGGAGGAGCTGGAAAGCATTGCTAGGGAAGGGGACGTCAGGAGTACTTTGCTCAGCCTGCTGCTCCCGTGACCTGGCCCCAGATAAGCAGATGAAAATGGATGAATGGAGGAAAAAATGCTTTGGTTGTACACACAGCGCTACTAGGTAAAGGGCAGTCATGCAGATTTGCACCGGCCAGTCTATTTGTTGAAGAGTCAAACAAGATTTTCTCTGGTTGACTATAGCCCGAAAGTTCTGGCATTATAAGGAGTGTTTCTTTTTCTGCATCTTCTGAGCAGGTTTGTGAATGTCTCTCCGTCTGTGTGCCCCTCCTTCAACCCCCCATTACAGTTTGCAAACCTCTGCCTTAGATAAACCGTTAAAAGACTTTTAAAGTGTATGAATTATATGTAGTTTACATGATTAAAATATGTTCAGAGGATAAAAGCTTAAAGCCATTTGAGACCTCACATAGTAGCCATCTTAAAATGTTTTCAGCCTTTGTGTTTCAGTTGTTCAAGGAGTGAGCTATTTTTTAAAGGTCATTAAAATCAATTAAAGGTTACATGAAACACTTAAGGGTCTGTTCACGCTTGAAGCTCTTCGACCAAACCATCAGCATTGCAGGAAGATGACACACTGTACCAACATGTCAGAGCAGCAACAGAAGAGATACAGCAGGATCCAGAGCCCTCGTTTTTCAAGACAGTATAAAGATTTAAACCAATTCCAAACAATCCATCTGGCGAGATGGATTCTGGAGCCAAGGTCATGTATTTCTGGGGTACCCTCTGAGTTTGCACGATGCATCAAAGACTCGGCAAAAGGACACACAATACTTTGAGCAAACTCTCTGTTAAATTAAAACAAAAGGACAAGGAAACATGCTTTGTGTTTGCTGTAAAAATATGAAAGCGCATCTGAGTGCCATGCCTTTGTTTTTAAATCAACAAGATGTTTCTGCAAACGGTCAAGCCTTTCTTTTATGCGCTTTGCCGTAGATTGAGCAGTAACTTTTCATTTGCTTGGCAACGTTCGTAACTGTTTCCAATATACAATAAAGTAATTACAGACAAGCCAGGAGGCCCTCAAATCATGGAGCGCAAGAGGAAGTGGGTTGTTGAAAGAGGGGATGCTTGGATAAAAGGGAAGGAAGATGTGGAAAGAAGACGATGGAAACAGAAGAGGAAGAGTTGTTGCCCTAGTTTCTTTTTGTCACCAGGAGGCACAGAACAACTTTCTCAAAGCGAGAGGTCCCAACAGGCTCAAACTAATAATTTTCCTCCCGTAAACTGTAATTTAGTTTGGGTTATCTATGCTGTGAAGATAAATCAGCTGTGGTTAAATGCTAGGTGATGGGATGTTGTCACAGGAGTGCTACATCAGCAACTCCTCTCTGTTTCTTTCCAGTGGTAATCCACTTCACTACAGGTCCCGCTCTTAAAATGCAACAGGGATTACGTTTTCTGTGCAGACAGCGGAGATCTCTGGAAGCTATTATGTGGCGGGGGGAACGAAGACGTGCCGGGAAGTTGTTTAGAATTAAAAAGAGATCATTGATTTCCCCCCACACATCTGCCCTGCAGTTTTAAGCACCCACAGAGGTTGTGTTCACCTCAAATCAACCTCCCTCTGCTCTCGTTTATTTATATTTCTGTTTACCCTAGACCACCTCTCCTTTTGTTCCTAATAGACATGAAGTAATGCTTCCTGTGACACAGTGCTGCCCCGCTGTTCCTGACTTTCATGCACAGGAGGTCTCCTCTCTGAGTGTGTAAATCAAGCCAACCCCAGAGAATCCTTGGTGCATGTTCCCCCGCAAATGTTCTCTCAACTGTGGTTGTTTCGCTGACTCTGGGTGCTGCGGCTTTCCCCCTACTCTATTTCCGCCTCTAGGGATTTTTTTTTTTTTTTTAAGATCTACTAGTGTGCAGGCTCCCCTCAACCCAAATCTACCCATGTGTGAAAGCAGTGGGGAATCCCTCACACCACCCCTGTTCCTGTTTTTCTTTGTTCTGCTTCCCCCAGTTGGAAAGAGCCGTTACTCACTCTAGCAGATTTGTAGTTGCCCATGATGTTGCGGTTAGCGTCATGTGCCAATAGCTCGCTGCGATCAGATGTTCACTCTCACATTCAATCTAGCTTGGTGAGCAGAATGGTGCCAAACACTTTCAACGTTTAGGATTAAATGTGCTATAATGTGCCGTGCGGCTCTCCCTTATTGTGGGTGAAAGCGATAGAATGTATTTATTATTTAAAAGACTTTGGGTTGTTTTGAAATCTAAATTGTTCCAGATTTGACTACACTACATTGTTTCTGTCAGTTTCACTGTAAATGTGCTCTTGTCTTGCTCTTTCTCAGCGTGAACAAAGGCCACCCTGAGGGGCTTCTGTCTCCTACATGTGCCAGATTAGATGCACTGTGTATACAAGATGTATGGTTGGTACTAGTTGAAGGGTGTGTACCCAGTAGGTGTGTGGGTGTGTCTCCTGGGAGCTGGATCGGCCTCCTGTGCAGAGCTCTGCCTGTGGGTACAATGTGAGCGGAGCTGAGGTGCAGACAGACCTGCGGTGTCTCCTGCAGTCATGCTCTGCCATGTTGGATGGTACTTGCTGCTTGGATGCCTGCTGCTGGATTTAGATGGATTGCACGTGCAAGGGCAAAGGCGCCAGGAGGGAAAGGTATTGCCTGGTGTAACCCTGTACACATGTTGCAGTTATCAATGTAGAGTTTCCCTTTGCTTTTGTTCTACGCTGACATTAAGTAGGGTGTGTAATGCTCTGCAGACCGTTGTCTTGCACACAACGTGTGCAAATGCTTTTGATTTTACTGGAATGAGGATGTCTTTATTCTTTCAGAACTAATACTTGTGTGATTAACGCAATAAGACACTTGCAGTTATGGCTTTTGAAGATTTAATTAAGATGTTTAAAGTTCAAGGTTGCTCCTGCTCTAGTTTTCAGTTTTGAATCAACCTGAACAATGTCTGTAGGTGATGTCACAGCCAGGAATTTCCAACTTATTACTGTTAATCCTCTTTAGTACTTACATTTAAGTATTATTTTACAGGCATTTATATATTAACAGCGGTTCAAATGTGTGTTCAGTCTTTCTATATATAATCAACTTTAGAACTCTTTAAACTGGATGATTTAAATCTCCATTTTCAACCGAATGAAGGATTAAATCCAACAGAGCAATGATTTCTGTTACTTCTAACTGATAAACTGTCTGTATTTATGCATAACATGTCACATTTAGGACTTTCAGTGTGTCAGCAGTATAGTAGGCTTTTTAACCAGACGCTGTTGATTTTAGCAGGTTTGGCTGATTTGACCAGTAATGCCAATATGTAACAGAGGTCTTGATTGCGCCCCAAATGGTTGCATATGAGACAATATTTTGTGAGTGTGCAAGTTCACGTGGTTGCAGTCATGCATGCAGACTAGTCTCTACTAGCACAGACAAAAAGAGTGACAGCTGAGTCATAAACAGAAGTGACGCAGGTTAAATGTGCATCCGCAGGTCAGCATTGTATTTATCTCGTGTATGAAATGTCTGTTTTCTGATTTTTTTTTTAAACAGTCATCATTTGGTGACATCTATGTATGACAACGTGCAGGCATCATCTCACTTCCTTTTTTTGTCCTTGCAGTTCTTGTGCTCATGCAACTGAAGTTACATCTAATAACTACTGTCATTATCAGCAGAACTTCACCAGCTGCCTTACGTTCGACTCGGCTCACCGGAGCTCCAGCTTCGTTTGTCATTGCCTGTCTGTGGCACAGTAGCCTTCAGTGTTGACAGGCGATTTACCTATGACATGTAACCGATCAGATGATGCTCTGGGGTGGGATGTTGAGCAAGGCTACCGAGTTGTGACGACACAGAGAGAGAGAGGCAGGGGCATCAGATCCAAAGTAGCACATTTTTGAATTTATTTATTTATTAAAAGGATGTGATCAAATCATGTGCTGATGCAGCTAACTGAGAAACTGTGTAGCACCAGTGCTGCTAGTGCAAAAGTTAGTCTGGAGCTCTGTGACAAAATCCACAAAGTTCTGGCACCACAAAGATTTCATGTCAGGTGTCTAGGATCAAAAAGCTCTTGACTAAGAAGCAACTAAATAACAGTGCACACTGTGAAATCTGCGTACATGTGGTGCAAAAGTTGTTTGATTAAATGAATTTTGTCTGAAGTAAGGGTTGAAACATCATTCATAAAGTGAGTATAAGTTATTGCCTGTGCACAGGATTCTTTGTTCATTCTGACTCAGTAATTCTAGTAAAGTTGCTCTGTGATGTCAGAGTATATTTTGTGGAGAAAAACACATCACTCCATGGTTTTGGTGTTAAAAAACATACAGTAGAACAATTCATCTATCTGTATGGAAACTCTGCAGCTGACTTTCTGTGGCTATGAGAAGCTGGCATTGGGAGCTATAGCTTGAGGTTGCAGGGCAATTTGACTGTTTAGGAATGTGCTTTGTCCCTCCAACATGCTTCATGATCTTATACCCGAGGACCACCACTGGCGATTTGGTGGACGCTTTGATCCCAGCCAATAGTGGCATTTCTAACATGGGTGGTCTCGCTGGGAATAAAATCCCCGACCATGACGGTGTTAATGCCGCGCTCGACCTGCTGAGCTACCGAACATTACAGAGTCACAATAGAAAGTCACACGCTCACTTTTGTGCACATGACAGTTCTGATGCACACACACAGATATTGAAGTACACAAGCAGGTATTGACTTGCATGCTTACAGACACACACACGGGCACTATGCCTCGTCTTCATTACATCACAGGCAGAAACACACAAACAGCTCACTGGCTGTTTGTCTCCTCACTGTGACAGCTTCTGCTGCTGGTTTCCTTGTGTTTGTTTCAAGTTCCTTGGCAACATTTGTTCTTTTTTTTTTTTGCAGCATTTTGCTAATCAAAGAAAATAATTAGCTTTGTTCACATGCTTCAGTTTTTCATTAAACATAAATCAAACTCCTTATGCCCGTAACCTCAGACCACTGTCATTATGCTTTCTTTCCAGGCCAAATTGCTTACTGCTGCTTGCAAGACCCAGCCAGTCTGCATACCTGTGTCTTGGCTAGATTTACGGACCTTGCCATTTGATTAGCCCTTTGTAGGAGCAAGTGTTCATTGTCTGTGTGTGTGCGCGTCAGTGAGTGAGTGTGTGTGATGATGATAGCGCTCTAGCCTGCAGCGCTTGTGTCAGGCTGTGAGGCCTCCATAGATTTTCTCAGTGCTCTTCACAGAGGATCTGTCAGCTGCACATGCAGAGAGACTCCTGAGGAGACTTGCGCTGATGGGAGGACACAGGGGTTTGTCATAACTATTAATCTCGTCCAGGTGTGCCCTGTCAACATCTGCACTAATGTTAATTTACTGTGTTTGCCCACAAATATTGTTTGAGAGTTACAGAGAAGTTGGGTCATGATCCTCAAGTTCTCTCAGCACAGGTAGACACTTCTCATAAATACCTTTCTATTTGATTGTAGTGTATATTATCAGATGCACGTGACAAACAGTGACCTCCTTAGGTAGGTCTTTCAATTTAATTGCAGTCCAAAGTGACCAGTGCTGTCTTTAGGGAAAAAGGAGTGTAGCATATTTATCCGAACATTGTCCCAGCAGAAGTTTCAAATCACTTTCAACTGCATTAACATGCAATGACACTGTAACTGAGACAATAATAAAACAAAACCATGTGACAGTGTGATTGATTAGAGACTTTCAAGTCCAAGATTGGAAAAACTCACTGAAAAAAAAATATCAGTGGTATTATATGGCCTTATTACTTCTCAATGTTATGTGATTTGTGTATGAATTTAAAACAGTTTACAGTTTACTGTCTGATATTGGCAACTAGGTCTTAAACTGATTATTAATCATTATAATTATTGATGAATCTATCACAGAGTTGGGTGATACGGAGAAATACCTCAATATCGATATTGCGACGATATTGTAGGGCTGACTGTTGGTGCTTTCACAGAATATTTGCACAATGAGATTTTTGATTAATAATGATCAAGAAATGTGTATATGATGACTAAGGGTGCTTTCAGACCTAGAGTTGTCTTGCTTTGGTCCGAATCAGGGACTAATTTTGTTACAAAGCTGCGTAATTGCCTAGAGTTGGTTCATGTTCTCACGGCAGCATTTACAAGCAGACTAGATAAAATGTCTTATGTGAGAAAGCTGCTCTTGATTGGTCAGAATTTCCATGTGGGAAAAATCCAGGAAGTAAACAAAATGTTGAAGAAGAGTACACTTGCAAGATAAATGTGACACTTTCTAATGTCACAATGGAGGGACAACTACACAGGTTGATTTTAGCGCTGCTCATCGTGGACTATATTGCTGTCATTGTTCATTTTAGTCAAACCATACAGTTTGAAAACGAGGCGCGGCTCCAACTAGAAAACAATGTTTTGATGCATTGGATGTGCTGAATGTGCATATTAAGGCAGTACAGGAGGAGGCGCACATTAATAATCCTCCAGGACTCAAAAGCAAATGATACAATAGCAATAACAATTGCGTAGGTTCAGGAGCCACTTTTCTGTAAGGCAGCCTTTAACACCAGGAAAAGACAAGACTTAAAATATTACAATATCCAAAATTGGAGGCAATATTAAATCAAGACATTGCAGTGTCTCCCACAGAAATCAAGTTTATATGAGGTGGTCGCTGACAACTGGGAAGAGGGCTGCAGGTCCATGAACGCAGCGCAGGCAGAGACCAACATGAGTTCTTCTGTTCCTCAGCAACATTTTGTGGTTCAGGGGATGGATAATTGATCTGTCAGTTCACTCAGTGCTGATCAGATCAGATTGATGGAGAAGAGCAGCTGCTGCAGAGAAAAATCTATTCATGGCCTCAGATGATTTGATCGTGGCTGGCCACCACCAAAACCCTGCATTGTCCAGCCCTTCTTCAAATTGCTTGTTTTGTCGGCAAACATTCTGCTTGTAACTCCTCACATTTGAGACATGAATGTTTGGCATATTTGCTTGAGAAAGGACTGGAACACCTATTCAAGCGTAATTAATGTCATGTCGATCAACTGTTAATTGATTTGTCATTTCTGCACTAATGGAAGTGATTGCACCACGCTAGGGTGTAGCATGAAGGGCATGGGTGGCAGTAGCTTAGTCGATAGAGACTTGGCTTGGGTATCAGAGGGTCCCTGTATGGACCAAATATGTAGTGTGGACTGGTGGCTGGAAAGGTGTCGCATCAATGCATGCGTTTAGGTTGTGTTTGTGCATGTGTGTGTATTCCAGGCCTGTGTGTGTCTGTGTGTAACGTAAAATGACAACAGAGTTAAAATAAAAATTGAATATCCCCTCAGGGATTAATAAAGAATGTCATCTTCAAACTTCTGGTCCTAGCAGCCTTCATGATGAATGAGTCTAGCTTGCAGATGTAATGGATGCTTATTGTCAATTTTTTTTTTGTGAAGTTTATTCAGCTCAGAGCATCAGAAAGACATTTAAAATGTCTACAAGCTCAGCGTGGTGTGGTGCATTCCTCAACTTTTTTTTTTATTCTTCCCTGCGGAAACAATATGATAGCATAACTGTGTGATGGATGAGTTAACTGTCAGTCCATGCGGCTTCTTTACAGCATTATTTTTGTAATACAGCAGTGTTGATCCTAAACAGAGAAGCACTATTCAAATAGAAGACGACATTCAGGCATCTTATTTCTTCAGCTCTTACAAATGTGTCAGATGGCGAGCAAATTGTGGACCAAAATTATTGCAACTATGTACATAGTCACTTGTTAAACATGCCTCCACTCTTCTGTGAAGGATTTCCTGAAGATTTCGGAATCTGGCTGCAGGGATTTGCTCCTATTAGAGCATAATTTAGGTGACACACAGATGTTGGATGATAAGGCCTGGCTCGTGTTCCATTTCATCCCAAAGGTGTTTGATGGGGTTGAGGTCAGGGCTCTGTGCAAGTTCTTCGACACCAAAATGAGAAAACCATTTCTTTATGGACCTGGCTTTGTGCACGAGGGCATTGTCATGTTGAAATAGGAAAGAGACTTCAACAAACTATTGACACAATGTTGGAAGAACACCATTGTCTAAAATATCATGCAGGCTGGAGCAAGATTTTGGCTTCAGTGGAACTGAGGAACCCAAACAATGCAAGGATAAAAAGCAACCCCAGACAAGTATGTGGACAGGGTGTCTGTGAGTTCTTTTGGTCATATAGTGTACTTATTACACGTAAGATAGAAACACTTATACATGATACATTTGGTTTCAGGGGCCTGGGGGTTTGAACTGATAAAGCACATGAGCATGAAACCTTTAAATTTAAGTAAAAAAAGACATCAAGAGAAATCGTATGACAGGAATTATGGGAGCCTGAAAAATTGTTCTGTCTGTTCATCAGCCTGCAGCCATGCATACTGACACAGACCGAGCTACTTGAAACCCTGACTGTCATTTGCTCACCTATAGATTACACACTGACATTGAGCCTCCACTTAGGCTGTGTGTTAGGACACAAAGGCACAAACACACACATTAAACAGACATAGTGTCCTTGCTTGCTTCAGCCTGCTACTGCAGAGCAAATAGAACGACAGAGAGCATAAACATCGTCCTGGCACATGATATAAAGGTTTAAAGAGTTACTTTCTGAGATTATTAGACTTTTATGTGACAAGATAAGTACTTGAATGCATGCTAGGCAGTGTCTCCTCTGTGGAGTAGCTTTAAACATAAAACTGGACGACCTTACGGAGCCTTTTACTTATTTTTTTTACTGCTATCATTGGTATTAAAAGCCAGATGTGTCATGTAATTATATGCTAAGATCATGAGGATAGTTACTGTTGACATATGCTAACATATGCTGCATTACTTCCTCTCTCCTCCTGTGACCAAAAAAATGTTTCTCCTCCACCACCATGGAGGAGCTTCCACTACCGTAAATGCACCTCGAGGAGACAAGGAGAGAGGAGGCTTCTGGAGGAGCTTAGAGCGAGGGAACACAGATGTAAACTACGCTCAAGTCTCTTGTCAAGTGGTGTGACGTACAAATGCCGCATCTCAACTTGTGGCACACTAACATCCGTTGCTAAAGATTGACACTATGGCGTTGTAACGAGTAGTATATCTATTTACAAAAAAAAATTCAGAAATAATATCACAGTTACCCCAAAACCAAACAACTCATTACAACGTTACTTTTGTTAACACCTCAAACTGACTCAAAATACAACATCACATCATCAGATTTATTTTCGTAATTGTCACAAAGCAGCAAGTTGGTTTGGAAGATGGAAACGCTTACCTTAGCGGCTGGAAATATTCCCGTTACGTTGATTTTGTCAGGGGGAAAGATGACAAGAACACTGTTGCTGCAGGTAGTCATACTAAAACTCTTTCGACTGCAGAAAACACGTCCTCAAACCTCTGGTCTGAAACACCTCGGCTACTACGACCAACAGCACAGCAACATTAAGCTACAGGAAATACACCCTACCAAAGGTGAGCCCTCCTTGGTCGCAGAGGTCGGCTGTAGGGCTACACTGGCTAAACAACCAAACCTGGATTTTAATCATGGACAGCTGCAGACTATAAAGAAGTAATGAAGATTGTGGTTGGATATGTGGTGGATGAAATGTTGCTCCACGAGTGACTCTGTATCTTTTGAGCCTTGGGAAAATGCTGGTCACAGGCAACGGAAGACTCCAATCAAGCCTTAGCTACACTCTTAGCAGTGATTACTCTGATATTCACACAGAGACACACATCTGAATTTTGGGGAAATATTACATTTGAAAAGAGTAACGAGTAATGAGTAATATATTACATTTTTAGAGTAACAAGCCCAACACTGGGAACCAATGATGTTTCTTTTGGCAGTTTTGACTTGCATCTCCTCTTTGTATTTCTCTCTCACATCCTCGCTGGGAGGAGCAACGGTGCGAGGAAGAGATGCAAGTGAGGAGACATGTTAGCACAATGAAAAGCACCCGCAAAGTTTAGACCACTTTTTAAGATTTGTCAGCTGACATCTTTGTCACTGGCCATCCTCCTAGCTCCTTAAAATTAATTTAGACTTGAGTGGCAGGGGATTATAGCACAATAAGTGAATCTACGCATATCTCTGGAGCCTCTTAAGCGACATTGTAGACATCGTTGTACCTGATGCTTACATCCTCAGAAATGTAACTACAGCCTGGGGCTATCAGTCAGCTTTGGCAACAAGATCTGATGCCTTTAAGAAAGATTCAATAAAGCTTCTTTTCTCGAGGCCCTCTAGGCCAGTGCATTGCATGGCAGTGTGTGAAGGTGTGTGTGTGTGTGTGTCTGTGTGTCTGTGTGAATGCCTGACTGAGTAGAAAATTGTAAAGCGCCTTCTCTGCAAAGGTAGAAAAGCACTATGTAAGTGTAGTCCATTTATCATTCTCTCACACTTGGAGAGCTCCCTCCAGAGCCACAGAAGACATTTTATAGCCAGTTTCCATTGTAATCCATTTCCATAGTTATCCATTGTTGAACTATAAATCAGTTCTTCTACCAGAGGCATCCAAGGTGGGACTGTCATAACGCAGAGGCATAAATCCAGCCATACTTTTACATTAACCATATTGTATTCTCCCCTTGTCCACTTAGCCCTGTCTAAGCCGACTAACTTACCTTTGCACATATGTGTCGGTAGACCCGGCTGACAGGTGAGCCTGCAGGCCTGCGCTCGCAGTCTGTACTGGGACACAAAGCTAGCTCAATCATGGACTTTAAGTCACATTTGTCCCAAGTGAGCCACTGCATTTTGGTTAAGTCTGTACTGTTAATACTGTTCACCCCAAGACAAGCACATTAAATATGTGAACTGCAACAGAATAAACTAGAACTGGGATATTTCATGGAGTATGCCTTTCCTTGGTGAAGTGTGTTTGACAGCTATTGGCTCCTGACTGACTGGCCAACGTGTCATAGTACTCCAGCTAAGTATGGCCTGGGCTGGCGTTCATAGGGATATCTCACAGACTGGAGTGGAGATAAGCTGAGGGGACGGTGTTGACCAGAGGAGATCTAGTGTCAGCTTATCGACCAGGGCCGGCTGCCTGACTGTGGCCTGGGATAAGAGAGAAAGAAAGGGCCTTTGTTTTCAGGTGGGGCACTGTGTTTGGTCTCTTGCCTGTCTCAGCCCCTCATATTCAGCCCTCGTTACATACCGAGCCAGCCCTCCACCAAGGACAGGGTTTCACTGCAGATACAGTGTTCAGATTTAATGAATGAAAGCCAGGGTCAATTGATAATTTCTGGGTAACATTTGGGCATGTCATTCTTTCTGATAACACAATCAGAGCATGCTCAATTGATTTTTGCCCTAACAAATGCCTGTAACCAAATAGGAAACCTGAGATCCCCTCTCTAATAACCATACTAATTTATAAAATGTGTGTGTTACCATTTTATATTCATGTTTGTCCTCCAGCTCTCTTTACTCTACCAATATAAACTTTTGCCCTTTTTAAGCAGGGAAGCCTGAGCAGGGGCACAAATTAGCCTATAGCTAGATATCTTCCAAGCAATACATCTGCAACCTGTGAGAGTATTTTTTGCCTAGTCCCTGACAAATAAACTAATAAATAAATAAACTTTATTTAGATTGTAGGGTCAAAATTTGGAGTGACACAGATGCAGAGACATACTCTACTCATTAAAAATGGACCTTTCGCCAAGCCCTTTGTGATGGTCCGACAAGCTGTCGCGGTAAGCATGGAGCCCACACTGTAATTAACTGCACTCCCTGAAGAAATATGATCATATTTTTGGAAAACTGAAACAGTGATCCCAGAGAGAAGCAGACAGAGGGGTCTACAGTCTGTGTTTGAAGGATATATCCAGGATGTCAAACTGACTCAGCAGCAACAACAGGTTAAAAAGACAAAGATAGTTAGAAGCTAAAGCCGAACGATAGGCTACAGATCACAGTGTAAAAGTGAACCACCACATCACTGCTGAGCACCACAGAAGACAATGAATATAAAGGGAAACTTTGCTGATATTGAACCGGCTGTGTGGCATTGCAGTGTGTGCAGATGGCCAAATGGTATTTGGCTTTGCCCCCCCATGCCACTGCCAGCACCCTGACCTTCGCCGCCAGACTAGGGGAAGTCAAACAGTGTTCATCTGCACACACTGCNACGTATATCTTTTTCCAACCTCTCCAGGTAACGAGTATCATTAATACACGACGTGCCCCAGGCACAACATTTAGCTCCAAATCCACAACACCAGCCTGAAAATGAAGGAAATCTAAAATGATTGCATTAGAGTCAATGAACCATAGCCATGTTGTGGTCTTAGCTGGCCCAATGCTATGTTATGATTGGCCTGTCTGCATCCAGGCGTGGGACTTAGCCAAGGGTAAGTTGTATTAACTTAACCTTATTTGTTCAGGTGAGATCCAGGTCCTCATCATTGTACCAATGATCAGGATACACACCTTAGTTTACTCTTGAGCCATTAACAGTCTGCAGACCGCAACATCAACAAAGCACATGCTGACTGAGGTAGGAAGGCAGGGTTGGTAGCACTGAAGATGTTCAGCTTGACGTAAGGGTATTTGGACAAGCTACTCCTACATGCTGTGGGTATGGTTATAGGCTAATAATTATAGCCCTTCTGACTATTTGGCTCTATAGATCATTTGATATATAAGAAGAGAAAATGGGGAAGTAACAAGACAGACCAACAGGTACTGTGTCATTTCCGTGCAGTGATGGATTTTACCTGTAGAAGCTTATGTATTCTAAAACTCTGCTCTGCTTCGAGACTCTCAGCATGCACACTGCTGCTTCCCTCACCTCCTCCTGTCCTCCTGCTCTCCATATGTCTCTCAGCTCCACTTTAGTGCTCTCCATTTCAGCCCATTAGGGTCATCAAACAAAATTTACTGCCCTTTAGTCCCTTCCCCTGAAAGGCCTCTCTTGCTGTGCCACTGTTCCCTGAGGCCCAACATTTGGTGTGTGTGTGTGTGTGTGTGTGTGTGTGTGTGTGTGCCAAGCAAGGGAAAATGCTCAAGTCCGAGTGCTTTGCGTGTTGTTGATTTTGGATTGTTTACCCCTTCATCTCTGGATACCACACGACTTTAAATTGCTGTTTTAATGACTTTATGAGAGGCAATAATAATAAGTTCACACTGTGAACAGCTGATGTTCTTAACCAAGCTGATTTACAGTGAGAACAATTACAGCAGAGTTTTATAATGCTGTGAGTCAGTTTTAATCCTTTGGCAGGAGGGTGGGGAAGTTGTTTGCAGTGGAATGGAACTAGTGGAATTGTGGATGAGTCCATGATTGGGTTTGTTTTAAGTGCAGACCTGTCAGGATCTGAAATATTGGCCTTTCGTGCAGAGTTATCTTGAGCCAGGGCTTTTGATATGGGGACATGAGTCATCATATTGCTGTTAATGTTAAGGGAGAGGTCCTACAGTGCGAAGCTTGTAAAAACGTTCAGCTCAGTCATGTTGACATTAATGTTAAACCTGCTTGAACACCCATACAAGCAGAGATGCATGTCCTAACCTGAGTGTCAGTAGAAGGATAACAGAGGTACAGATTTTCATTCAGGTATTGCAGTGGAGCTTGAGTGTTAGGAAATGTATTTGACAGTTTAAACGTCGAGTGTAGGATTTAGTGGCATCTAGCAATGAGGTTGCAATTAAATGAAACTTCTACTGTATTGTAGAACAACATGGCAGACTTGTAGAGAAGACTTGCTTAGAGTGTAGATATAAACAGCTGATTCTAAGGAAACAAAAACACAACTATTTTTAGTTTTGGGTGATTATAAACTAATGAAAACATGGAAGACAGGTTGCCCTTAATACTACTCACTGGACCGTTGATAGAGGAGAGCTTTATGTAATTGTCTAGAGAAGTGGTACGCCAACAATTCCCACAATTGCAAATGTGAATGTGATACTTGACCTACGATAACGAATGCTTAAGATTAAATGGTTACTCCAGCAGTTTCGGAAGTGCTAACATTAAACATACTGTGTGGTTTGACTTCAATAGGGAATTCAGTGGGAACCATGGAAATGTTAATTAGAGGCAGCACAGTCAAGTGTTCTGGAAAGAAATGTGACCAAATAAGTAGTGATGTGCAGTTTTTGATGGCAGATGGGTCGAGGGTTACTGTCTTCGAAAGATGAGAAACTAATTGACTTGAAGGCAGACGAAATAATGCCAGATGTCAGTGAGGAGTTGATGACAGCTTTAAAAAGGGGAAGAAGGTCTGCAGCTGTGGTTTTTCTGAGGGTTGTCAGAGACGAGTTTAAGTCGTTTTTAAGTAGGAATTGTAATTTTTGACATAATGATTTTTCATTTGTTGACATTAAAACGTTATTTAACACATTTTGCATGCGAGAATTAGATGGTAATGCTATTATTGCTGTATTCTGAATAATGATTTGATATACTGTGCGTCACAGATTCTTCAAATCTCTGTGGGCAATCCTAGTTGCCAGAAAAAAAATGTTGGCATTGTAAGTTTATGGAAAACCACGGTTTTGTTACCTTTGCATGTTATTATACTTTGAAACGTTATGTTTCAACATTGCTGTGGTTGATGTGTGTTTATGTTTAGTCACAAAAACCACTTGGTTATAGTAAGGAAAAGATCATGTTTTGGCTTAAAATGCCTGTGTTTGGGGGCACAGTCTCAACAGGAAGGCAGCAATTTCTCTGTGAAAAACAACTGCTATTAGTGCCATTATCCCAGCAAGAAACACAGCAGTGTCTCAGTAAAAAACAACTGCTTTTTTGTGGCACTGTTGCCACAAAAAAGTCACCACAAAACACCTGTGTTTAGAGCCTAAGAAGCTGCTGGAAAAAACACAAATGGGTCACCACAAAACACCCATTTTTGATCCTTAAAAGCCAATGGATACTTAGCAATGACTCGTTAAAATAAAACCAGTTTCGAAATTTGTTGGTTTCAAACAGCTGTCAGCAGTGGTCTGCTGTTCGTCAGACACCACTCGCTCTTCCCACGGATGACAAAGTCAGCTTATATACACTGACACTTCAGAAACACTGATATGATATGTATAAAATGTGCAAATGTAACGTCTTTGTGGTTTGCAGAAACTCACAATGCCAACATTTTGCTCTGCTCTGGGGGTCAAATGGGTCCCCCAGATTATTTGTGCACCACTCATTTCTCAACACATGACAAACCAGATATCCGCTGTTGAAATATCTGAGCAGCAAATGAGCCCTTATACTTATTTTGTTTCTCAACAGAATATGTTCTTGGCCCGAGGGAGTTCTCGAGGGGACGGGACAGTGCCTTCAGGATCCAATCGTAAGGGTTCAGTAGGTCGTGGGGATGTCTTTGTGGTAGACGAGGACACTGACTTGTTGGATCCAGTCTTCCAAAATGGTGGACAAGTCAACCCTCAGTGGAAACCTTCCAGAAATGGACTTAAGGGAAGCCAGAAGGGAAAGCCTGACACGTCCTCTAAACAGTTTGAGGAGAACATTACCACGGATAAGAAGGTCAACTCTGGTGGGCGGACTTCGTCGCTGTTCCCCGGAAAACCATCCGGTGACATCATTGACCTCGACATCGCAGGTGTACCTAAGAAGCCCTCAGTGGAATTTCATGTACCTAAGATCCCATCAGTTCCCAGAACATCCACAGACTCTGGGACATCAGCAAAGACGGGAGTCCAGAAGCAACCAGACAAGGAGCGCCCTGCCACTGTGACCGTTGTATCCAGAAATGGAGACCTGGTCCTGGGTTCAGATGGCAAAATGTACCGGCTCCAAAGAGGACCACCGGGCCGAATGGGTCCCCCAGGGCCAGAGGTGAGTGGTGTTGTGTTGTTCTCTTTGCTTTAATACCCCTGTTTTAATGCTACCATTTGTATCCAAGTGTGATCAGTGCATTTTTCCCAAAGGCCAGTAAAGAAAGGAGGAAGTCCTCTTTAGATTGCTTTGTCTGATGTCAACTGCTCAGTTAGAAATTATTGTTTTTGTAGTTCATATTATTGCATTTGTTGGATATTGTTTACCAAAGCCAAGGCTTGTTTTGCACTGATTAACAAGTCATTTGATGTATCCCATCAGAGCTATCTGTTGTCAGATAAGATAAAAAAAGTTAGGACAAGCCTTGTGAATGAAGAACGTGTGACGTCTGTTTATGCTTTACAGCTTACAAGAGCTGTTCTCCATCAGCTGCCATCTGACTCTGATCAGGGAAGGTTGCACTGCTCAAACATATGTTGATCCACATGTCTTTGATGCCACGATCTGAGCACTAAGAGCATACACCGCACGGTTAAGGAGTCTCAACAGTTTGTCATAGCATTACTCAATGTGACAATCTCAACCCCTGGCTGCAAGTTATCTGATTGGTGTCAAGAAGTGAAGTCTTTTTATACTATCTAATGGGATGGTTTACCTGGTGTAAGAGGTGGGTCATCACAGGGACTTCAGGGCAGACAGAACCAGAACCAGACTGCACATCTGGTCACGTCTGGGCCAGTCTCTGGAGTCACGCCGTCATAAAATCCACAGGATCACTCAGCACAATTACAGTGATTGAAGACAACTGTAGGAAACATGAAGGAGGACGTCCTGTTGGCTTAGAATACACTTCTACTCTCTTCTCATGTGCTGCATCTCAGGTCTTGCTTTGCATTTCATAGAATTGGTTAGCCCGCAGCGTAAGCCCCTACAAGTATTGTGTCAAACCTAATATTTTAGTAAAAAGCATATGTTTAAGGGAGGCACAAAAGAGTGTTAACATGGCATCTGATTGGCTGGCAGTGCATTAAGATGGTGCAGTAGTATTTGTATTCCTTAATTACTTTACTTAAACATGAGTCCCTTTTATTAGCTACTATTTGGACGGGATTAGTTTTACATGGGGATGTGGACTAATGTCAGTTTACCACAGGATGTCCGTAATATAAATGTCCGATTCGCACGGGACAAGAAATCTCCGTAACTCTGCCAGAGATGGGAGTGGTAACTTATTAGCCCAATATGAAATATTGCCCATGATCAGGATTGCGTGTACACAACGATTATCAATATGGATTTATATTAGGCCTACCTAACACAGCCAGAAGTCTTGTGGCTCTGAAAAGTGCTTTCTTCTTGACCTTTTTGATTTGGCTCCCACGTAGGGCTATGCGATCATTATAAGAATGTCCACTATCACGACTCCTGACAACACCAAATGCATCTTCAAGCGCCTCCATCATCAAAAAAACACAGAAAACTAGTTGTAAGCGCGGAAAAATGGTTGTAAACAGGACGTGACGAAATATTTACACACTCGCAGGGGATTAATATACCCAAGGTATTTTCTCTGGACCATTTTACAGAAGGTAAAAGTCGCCGTAATTTTTACTGACATTATCCATAATGATAACAGACATGGTGCGTTTGGACAGGACTAAAATCCCTGGTAATAATTACTACAAATTACTGATTTAAATCAACAACTCAACAAAGAGTTTTGTGTGAAAGGGATTAAAGGCCTGTCTCATATAGACACCTGTCCCAAATCAGCCAGTTGAGTTCATTGATTGAAGCAAATAAAAACCCCAGCTATTAATTGAAGTTTTACGGTATTAATTTATTTTAATGCCAATGTGCCTCCACTGTAAGTACAATTATATAATCTTTTCGTTCAGACATGCTGCAGAGAATCACCCAAACTGTAAGAGCTGAAAGGAAATGCCAAAGTAAAGATGTAGTGAGTTTTATTAGATTTATAAGGCAGTTTAGATCTCACAGGAAGGCACACTTAAAGGATACAGTGCCTGCAGGATCTACACAGTACCAAGCAGCTTAGACATATAATTACTGTACATCCCAATACTCTTTAAGCCATAAAAGCTTAGTGTTTTATTGCCAGCGAAGGTGTTAAGCAAGTCTCTAAAATGAGTCTTTTACTTCTCAACAGGCAGGCAAATCTGCCACAAACGGAGGTTTTACAAGGATCTGGTGCTTTGCTTGTCTCTTTGGTCACAGATTTTTGCCTCCAAGGAGAAGTAGTAGAGTCTTTAGTTTTATATTTCTGACAGTTTTACAGTTTGAATGGTTTACTTCTGGTTTTTGGAAGTAGTTGATAAATACTTGAAGGGTTCTTTTTCCTTGTGTTGGTCCTTTGAGCTGTTTTATTGAGGGTTTTTACTCTTTGACAGGGCTGTCCTGGTGAGCCTGGCCTGCCTGGGTTTAAAGGTGATAAGGTAAGAGAAGCTTGTTTATGACATAATAACCTGTGATGATGTGCTAAGTTAGTCCACTTGACTGCTCGGGATTTAAGTGCACCTCTTTTCTGTGCACCCCTGAAATAACATCCGAGGCTACATCTTGTTTTAAAGCTCAATTTTGCCTTCGATAGTTTAATACCTACCACTGTAAACTCCTGTCCCTTCCTCCATTAAGCCCATGTGTCAGTTATTAATGTCTGAGCCCAAATCCTGCATCAAATCACTTCTATGATGTCATAAAAAAACAAGGCAAACAAGGCTGTGCTATAAAACTAAGTATTCCATAAAGATTGATTTGTCTTGCATAAACGTACCACTTCCTCCTCATCTCTTACAGGGGAAGTTGGGCCCTGAAGGGCGTCCTGGAAAAATGGGGCATCCAGGACCTCCTGGACCTGCAGGTTTACCAACACTCTACCTGTGGAAGAACACATTAGAGGAATGGACTGCCTTTCAGGTAAGATGATATCCACAATGTACTCTTTAGTTTTTTTGGTGCAGTATTAACAGGAAGTAGTGTTTCTTTTCCTTAAACAGATTTCCCCCCATTGTAATTTCCTCTCTTCATGGGGAGTCTGTCCTCTTTCATAACTTGAGGTTGAAAAAATCAAGTAAAGCTCTTACTTTTTCTAGTTTGGGTGATTGACCGCTGGCGACTGTTACATTTTAGACATGTTTCTAGACAGGCAGTCTGGTTCAGCCCCTTGCAAACCACCATCCACAAGTTCTTAAGAAATAGACCCTCTAAGGGGACTTCCCGCTGGCAGCTTCCCAGCATGAACTTTGTGCTAATGGTTCTTTCATGTGTACCTCCATAGTATTTTACAGTTTAACAATAAAGACAACATGTGAACATGTAAACCCATAAATAGGTGTCATAAACACGGCTGCTTGAAGAAATTAAACAAAAATATTACTTTCTGGATATATAATCAGATCCATTAGTGGGTTTTCATAATTATTTAAGAGTTATATATGTTTTGCACTTCATTACCAGTTTTAATCATACAAGCGGCATGGCTGTGAGGATGGCAGCGTTGGTCTGTCAGTCCACCAACAACTACTAGATGAACTGAACTGACATTTGGTAAAGACATTTCTGTTCCCTCAGGATAAATTGTAATCACTGGTCATCCCAACTTTTCATCCAGTGCTGTCTTTAAGACAAAATTTAAATTTCTGCAATACTTTGGTTTTTGTCCAAATACTGCAGACCTTAGGGATGTACAATGCTGTCTGCACATCATCGGTATTGGCCGATATTGGCTTTAAAATGAAATATTGGAATCGGCCAACATGCCAATTTCTGACGATATGACAAACAGATTTTTTTTAAACTGACAAAGTCAGCATGTACAAAATATCAGGTAAATGATACAGTACAGGTAACTAAAGACATACAAAAATATACTTCTTTATAAATGCATATAAATCACACGATGAAATAATAGTACCACACAATGCAAAACAGAAATAAATCGTCTAAAACCAGGGTATTACAAAAGTAGGCCTACATAAATAAAAATACATATGAAAATAAAAATAAACTGGGGTACAAGCACACAGATAACGAGGTATATTCAGTCAGAGGATTCAGGAAAGAAAGTTGCATGATTTATGGAAATATCAGTTTCAGTTATTGGCCAAATCCAATATTGTGCATCCCCATCGACCTCAAATGTACATTGTGTTAAATACTCATCACCAAATGTTAGCATGCTAACATGCTAAGCTAAGATCGTGAACATGGTGAACATTTTCCCTGCTGAACATCAACATGTTAGCATTGTCATTGTGAGCATGTTGATGCTAGCATTTAGCTCAAAGCACTTTGTGTATTATCACAGCCTCAGCACTGGCCTTTGTCTTACTTATATATTTTTATGCATATCTACTTTGGCTTTTTTTTTACTTTTCTTTATTGTGACTGTATTCTGTGATTTTGCTGTAGCTTTTTTTGCTTCCTCAACTTTGCATTATTTTGGAATTTTGAAAGCATCCTTTAGAAAATTATCTTTTATGTGCCCAGTTCTCATTGGGTAATGGTTCTAGCAAACACCTCTTGGTGCAAATTAGACACATCATCAGTGATGTATCCTGGGGTCATTGGGTGTTTCAGGTCTGTCAACACATACACCCTTGCCCAGGCAACCCAGTTGGGGTTGATCAAGCCCCGGCTTGTGTCTAAGTGGCTTTAATTGACCACGGATCTCCCCGCTTGATCCACAGCCATCTTGACGCCTTTTCTGCGGTATCAGCGATGTTCTTGATGGCTCTCCTTGTGTGCAGTCCCTTCACTCCCAGCATCTTGAGTGCCCTAGTGAGAGACTGGCTGATGAATCCTCTGCATCCAGCCTCGATAGGGTTGCATCGGGTCCACCATCCCCTGCTTCGGCATTCGTCTGCCAGCTCCTCATATTTGGCCCTCTTCCTTTCAAATGCCTCCTCCATCTGGTCTTCCCAGGGAACTGTCAACTCCAGCAGCACCACTTGTCACTTGTCACTTTCTGACACCAGCACCATATCTGGCCTGAGTGTGGTCTCTGTGATGTTATCTGGGAATTTAAGCTGTCTCCCCAGGTCAACCTTCAGCTGCCAGTCCCGAGCTGTTGCCAGCAGCCCCCCTGTCTGACTCGGACGCTGCTGCGGCTTCTCCCCAGCTTTGATGGAAGACATTATCCAGTTGAAATATTATGATTTAAAAAGCAAGTACACACCCATAAGGACTCTTTACTGACCAACAACAAGTCCTCTGCTCATTGAGAGAAGTTTGCAGCTTTGCACACTCTCGTAACTCTGAACAAAACCCAGCTGTTCCTTTGATATTTGGGGGGTAGCATAAAAGTAACTACTCTGATCATAGCTCGGTGGCACAGTGGTGCAGTGGTTAGCACCGTCGCCCCACAGTGAAGAGGTTTTCCAGGTTTGAACCAGCCTGTGACTATGATAGTCTGGTGACCTGTTCAGGGTGTACCCCGCCTTGTCTAATATCAGCTGGGTAGGCTCCAGCAGCCCAACCATCCCCCCACCCCCCATAAAAAGGAGGTCCATGACCCAATGTGTATCAGTTTAGGGGTCCTTGACACAAAAAAGGCTAAGAACCACTGTCACAGACTGATCGCTAGGAATGTAGAGAGATGAAATAGATGTGTATCTTATCATCTAATTCCTGGTAAGCCTGCACATTACCTAATATCCCTTTAAACATCTTTCAAGTTGTGGTCACCAGACGAGATGACTTTTCCTTGCTCTTCTCTCAGTAAGCCCTCTCAGTAATTTATTGTCAGTCATCTAAAAGAAACACTCGACAACAAATGTTCTTCGAGGTTGCGGCATCTTAGTGGGACCCATAAGATCCCCAGACTATCTGTAAAACCTTTGACCCTGCAGTCATGGTGCGTGCAAGCTGATGCTCTGTCCTCATCTGTTTAATCTCTCTGTAGTGGTCACAGCTGCATGTTATAGAATACACTCAGCAGTATGTCAGCATGATGGAGAACTGCCGTTTTGGAAAAAAGACGACAGAAATAAAAGTCTGTTAGTAGTTTGTGAAGGTGATTTGTTACTGTATGTGCTTTGAACTTTATGTGGGAACCCCGCAGAGGTTATTCACATACTTAGATTCATACAGAGTGAGGGTCAGTCATGAGGCAAAGATAGATGTTTAAATACACAGACTATGGAGTTGGGGAGAAGACGGTAGAGTTCAAGTTCTTTTGGTATCATCCATGTACTTTTTTTCCATCGTGTTATTTGTATTTCTGGAACTGTAACTTATCCTGTTTCCATTCTCCTGCAGCAAACCAGTTTCTACCAGTTACTCCGTGCTGGTTGGCCTGTAAGTATGCTGTGATGATTCATGTCTTATCTATGTTGGGATTTAGTTGTTCTGTCAGTTCCTGCTGACCCGAGGCTGGTCTCTTCTTTGTGAGCTTGCAGAGTAAAGAAGGCCCTGCAGGACCACCTGGAGAGATGGGCAAGCCTGGAATGCAGGTTAGTCTTTCACAATTATGAAAGCAAATCATGGCATATTAATATCCATGTGCTTTTCTTTTTCTTTTTGTTGTTATTGTTGTTGTTTAGTTGGGTCTTTTTCCTTATGAGAGCGAAAGCAGGCAAAGGCAGTATTTCTACCTACTTGCCGATCGGTAAAATCATAGACAGTAGAGGGTAACAATTATTTTCACGAAGTCTCTGACCAACCTGCCAAAGACAGCAGTGACTGATTTCAACAGAATCGCCAACGGTTTATCAGGACAGCAGTAATATAGCATGCTGATGTTTTATCCTAGGTAAACAGCTCCATGATTTTCATGCTAATTTACCAAACAACTGCAAATTTTCATTGTAATCTATTAACACAAGTTTCTATTTAGATGTAAGTATAATACTGACTCACTGGGAGGCACTTAAACTTACCAGGTGGAGATGGTAAAGCACAGTCATGGTCAGGGCAAGGGGCTAGGGGTGAGGGACAGTACCTGTACCTGCCGAGGTTACGTCCTCCTGACACTCAACACCAAGTTGCACACTGGTCCTCTCATATGCCAGCTGCTGTTTATGGCATCCTCCCTAGTCGTTCCATACAAACCTTGATAGAATAGCCACCTTTTTAAAGATGTCTTAAGCCTTTCAGGGTTGAATATAGATATTCTACTTATTAAAATGAAGACTGCAGACATAGGTGCCACTGAAAAGAATTATGAATGTGGCACCCTTGTCGCTTCTGATCATTGTAGACCAGTGAGCTCAAAATCCATCATTCACTGCAAAGTCATGGAAACTTAAAATGGGTTTATTGTTGGAACAATAGGGGGCACTACAGTGACTTTGGCAACTTGATTTGACTCGATTTCTTAGTGGGAGCGGAGGCGTTAGTTTTTATCAATGGGAACAGTAGAGAACAGGAAGCAAGTCTCTGCTGCCTTTGCCTACTTTTGCTCTCAAAGTGCACAGCGTGAAAAGCCCCTATTATTATTCAGTTTGTTTAAAAAACATGTTCATTTACGTTTCTCTGTATTTATGTGTATGTTTATTTACTTTGATTTATTTAATCATTTGTCTTATTGTAGTGCTTTACTATCAATGGTATGCTGCTATCACTATTTTATGTGAATGCGCATTTGTAGACATACATTGGCATTTTTCTGTACACTCTGTTCTTCAAATTAATATTTCATACAGAAATGTAAATTTTGTTGTATCTAACATATTGAAATTGCCCTTCAAATTAAGGACCTTTTTTTTTTCAGTAAAATGAATCTTTACATAAAAAAATAAATGCGAATTATGAACCTGAGTATGTAGCATGTAGAATAATCTCTTTATGGTAAGTATTTCTGAACTGGTAAATGGTTTCCTTTTTCCTGATCTTCCTCATCAGGGACCACCCGGTGCCACTGGGGAGCGAGGACAACCAGGGATGCCAGGAGAGATGGTAAGCTGCCAAACCATCACATCCTGATCCAGAAATAACTTAATAATGCAAATTGGCACATTGGTTTCTGAGATGTTTCAAAACCACAAATTTGGTTTCACACTTGACATAATTTATCTAAATCAGCAGCAAACACAGCTAAATGTGGGCGCGTGAGAGGCCTGTCAGTCAAGGCAGCCAAAAACAAACTTTAGTGTAATTTAAAACCCCCCATGACTTTTCATTTTCCCTTTAATGTCTTGGTTTTCTTGCAGCTTTATTGAGTTTGTTTAAATTCTGACTCGACACTGAAATTTAATGATGCGTAGATAACGACATAAACAAAATAAAAATTCACATTTTTGTGGCAGTACAATGACATCAATATGAAAAATACACCCACTGAGTGTAATAACACTGAAATAAATGAAGTGTAATATAGCTGGTAGAGCAGAGTGAGTGCGGTTAAATGGAGTGGGTGTTTGGAAGCCCTCATGCATGCAACTCCCTATGATGTAACCGCTCTCATATTGAGAGGATAAACACTGAAATTATTTTTATTGCCAATTTGAGACGTTCCATATTTTTTCCTAAATTTGATTATACTGAGCTGTAGTCGAACCAGTTTTCTCAATTTGTATTGTGTTATTTCACATATGAGACCTCCTTTCTTGTCATTTAGTCAAATCAAATTTGGAAACCTTTGACTTCATTTGTTTGGGTAAAGGGCTTGTTAAGGTAAAGGTAAATTTAACTGTGTCACATCCGTCTCAAAAACCATCTTACATACATAAACATGCGTCCTAGAAGTCCACTGTGAGCGTATGGAAAGTGAAAGCCTGGTGCCATATATTGTGTGAGGTCTCGGCTGGGTAATGAGCTGGTACTGGGGACCAAACAGTGCGGTTTGGGATAGTTGGAAACACTCAGTCGCCTGTACAACAACCTTTGGTGTCTGTTGTGTTTGGATCCCTTGAGAGAGAGAATATAGATTCAGTGTTTTTGTTTGTTTGTGTTTGAGTCATTGTGCAGCCTCCATGAATGAAAGCACATTTTTGTTTGTGCAGAAATAACCAGAGGTAATCTTGTCTGTGATGTCCCCTCATTGTCTGTCAGTGCTGACGTATGCATGCCGTATACATGTATGTGTGATATAATTTCTTGGGTTGTGTGATGCCTGTGTGGTCCCAGCCAAATGGTCTCCAACTTGAGGCCTGTGGACACAACAAAGGGTCATAAGATAAATCTCAAGATTTGCGAGGTGATTAACTGCAAAGGAAATCTGAAAATTCTTGTGTGGTGCTAGATAATTATACCTGCACTCAAATAAATAAATCAGCACCAAAATTACTCTTTAAGGTGGACATTGAATACCACTGGTCTAGACAATGGTCTAGACTGAGCTGTGAAGTCCCCAGTTTGATCCACAGACCAGCAGGATAAATTTTGGTGGACCAACTAACAGAAAGAAAGTTAAAGAAAAGATTTTATTTCTACCACTGAGGTGCTCTTAAGCCAAGCCAGTCACCACGAAAAATGAGGCACTGAATGTTTCTTCAGACTATAGATAAGTTTCATTTTATACCTTATGATGTAGTGGATCAATGAAACTTTACACTTCAATAATGCTGTGGTTAACATGAGGTCAAATTTAGGCTCAAAACCCTCTTGGATAGGGTAAGAAAAAAATCAGGATTTGGACTAAAATACCTGGTTCTGGTGGAACAATCCCAGCTAGAAAAGCAGTAATGTCTTGGTTAAAAAAACAACAGTTTTTAGTGGCACTGTAGCCCCGTTTCCACCGAGCAGTACGGTACAGTTCACTTCCGTATGCTTTCTTTCTGTTTCCACTGTGAAAACTTGTGGATGGTACCAATGGAGCCGTTCTGTACAGTCCCCCCTCTGTTGGGGTACCTAGCACACAGATCTGGTACTAAAAGGTGCAGCTGTGAACACTGCAGTCCGTTGATTGGTCAGTAGAGGACGGTCACTCTGCTCAGGGCTGAGTTGTGGCTGGTTTTGAGGCTCATGTAACCACTGTTCATACCATGGAGAGTTTTACATATATTAGTAAACCGTAACTATAAAATGAAAGGATGTTTTCCTGCCTCTAGCAGGAGCTGGAGTCGGAGAAAAATATCTTAATTCACTGGGCCGATTGCTGGAAACATTTAAGGTGGAACGTTAACTTGTAATGTTACTCAATGTATGAGTTGACAACGTGAATCCATCAGCACACCTTAAATTTCAATGTGACAACTTTGACCATTAAATTACTTTTTATTGTCTCGCTTCAAGCTTTTAAAAATATATATGAATTTCGACGGGATTATGTGAGCTGCATATATCCCAATCCTCACTTGGAGAAAACAAAGTGTCATGGAGTGTCGTTCCTGTGGGCTCTGGCAAACACTAAACCCCTGAGCTTGCCTTAGAAGGACTAAACACGCTATTTTTAAATATCCTGTGGAGACAGACTCTCACTCCAGCCTGTTCTATTATGTTCTGAAAATGTCAGCGTGCAGCCTCGTTCTATGGACGATAAACAAGGTGCAGACTGATATATGATGAAATGGAGCGCATGCTGGACAGAGCAGTGAGTGACAACAACCCCACCCACCTGAAAGAGTACTATTTGTGGTGGAAATGCTAAGTGGACCTAGGGTGTAGGTACGATGTCTGAAGGGTTACTTTTCCAAAAAAGAAATGCCTCTAAATCACAATTGGTCACATGTTGCCCACCATCTCCTCTGCCTCCTGATGACAAAGTCAGCCCATATATGACATCACTTTAGAGACGCTGATATGATACTTATGAAATGTGCAACATATTTGTGGTTTGAAGAAATGAACAATGCCAAAGTTTCCCTCTTGTGACTGGACTGCTTGAGCAACGCCCTTAATCCAGACTGCTCCAGCGAAGCTGCTCAAAGACCAAATGTTTAGACTGTATTTGTACAGGCAGCTTTTCGGTGGGTTTAGTGATGTAATCATTAGTTGATTAAAGACTGTTGTGATTTTCTCTGTTTTATCTCACTGCAAATTAAATATCTTTGGGCTTTTGTCTGTCAGTGAGTGAAAACACATTCTGAAAATGTCACCTTCAGCCCTTTTATGATTTTTTTCTCGACTAGATGATGAATCCAATAATTACTTATGGGAATAGTCATTGTTGGTGTGTAAATGTGAAAGTGGGCGATCCCAGCAAAGAAAAAAGAGTGCATTGCTTTAAGTGATAAAACCCTCACAAAATAGATGTTGACCTCACTCATCACGCCAGTCACGCCATGTGTAGCACTGTATCCATCATCCTCTGCAGCTTAAAATGCAACACTGTCCACTGCCAGCACAGGTGGTGTATCCATTCACTGTACTGATATGTACATGTTTTCCACCTGTCTTCAGGCAGAGTTATTGCAGGGCACAATCTTCTTGACAGTGTGTTGTTATTCAAGTGATGCCTTGTCTGTGTGATGAATAGCTCCACTGACTGGTGGAGAGGGTCAGTGTCTTCACAGTGCAAAGCTATAACTTATACTGTAGCTTTCCCAGTGTGGCTGTATGTTGATATCACTCCAAGTATTTACTGTATGGTTTATTTGATTTTTTTGTTTTACTTTGCCAGTTTTCAGTTCATGTTGTCTTTAAATACCTTATAAAGATGTCATCACTGTTTACTACCAGGCTGATAAAGATGCAGTGAGTATCAACAGCTGTGGTAATTTATGCTGTCTACTCTGACAGGGCGAGCGGGGTCTCAGGGGCCCTGTAGGACAAGCAGGGGCTCCAGGGAGAGATGGGGAAGATGGAGAAGATGGTCAGCCCGGGCCACCTGGTGCTGCTGGATCCCCGGTAGGCACATTCTGTATAGTAAACAGTAGGGCTGGGCATTACGGAGAAAATCACGTCACAATATTTTTTCATCACAATATTGATATAATATTGATATATTGCCCAGCCCTAGTAAACAGTTCAGCTGGTACAAGTACATCATGCGTATATTTATAGTCTGTAAATTATGTGTTTTCATTGCTGGTATTTGTTTTCCATCTTATCAGGGCCCGTGGGGATACAGGGGAGAACGAGGGTCTAAAGGGGAGAAAGGTGACGAGGTGAGCAATAAAACAACACAGCTGCTTCTGTAACAACAACCAGTCAGTCCCATTCACATTTTGATTTAATGTTTGTGAAACTGGAGCCAAGACTAGTCTGAACTGAAGCTAATGAGCGCTATCTGTCTGTTGTAAGTTAACAATTCAACACTTACTGGGAATCCTCGTCGGAAGCGAGACATGGGAGCACAAACATCCTGTCATCCAGTCCACACTAACTCTGTTTTCCATAAAGCTCTCAGCCATCTGTCAGTGAGTGGACGGCGCTAACCTGCCTTCACCAGGCTGACTGACAGCAGAAATTTACTGAAACAAAATAGTTTTCATGGCAGCTCTGTGGGAAGAAATCAGTGGTTTTCTTATGTAATAATTTGTTGATTTTATTTCCCTGCCCTAGTGAGTGGTATACACACAGGCCCAAAATACACATACACGCACAAACAGGACTTATACATACATTAAATGGAGAGATGTCAGAGTGAGGGGGCTGCCCATGGACAAGCGCCCCGAGCAGGGTGCTCCTGTGCCTTGCTCAAGGGTGCTTCGACAGTGCCCAGGAGGTGAACTAGCACCTCGCCAGCTATGAGTAAAGCGGGGAAAAAAGACTGTGAGACCTCCGAGTACAGGATGTCAAAAAACGCTTTCAGCTTTCAGTGATTGTTGGCCATTAGACTTTAATGAACTTACCATTTTTGCAGATGAGTTTTACATTTGAGCAGCTGTCACTTTATCCAGAGCCGTTTCAGCACCAAATTACACTTTTCCCCAAACCTTTCTTGGATTAACATACTTTTCTTCAAAACCTTTTTTCACTTAACAAAAGAAGCTTAAGTTCTCAAATGTTACATATTGCCTCAACAAGGCAGCAGTGCAATACTTTTGCAGAAATGAAAAAGTCCAAATGAGTAAATATTTGATGTAAATCAGGATCTGGTAAAAGAAAAAGAAAAAAAAAATTCTGACCAGAAGTTCACAGCCAGACTGCAGTTCTTGAGCGTTTCCATACTCAGTGCTGCGGAGTAGCAGAGAATTATTGAGGGTTTATTTCCAGCTGGAAGGTGAAGCTTTTCGATTTGCTGGTCCATCTACTTCCCAACCCTCACCTATGGTCATGAGCTCTGGGTAGTGACCAAAAGAATGAGATCACGGATTAGTGTTGCACGGTATACCGGTACTAAAATAGTACCGCGGTACTAGAGTATTCCAAACGGTACTATACTGCATTTGGAAAATACCGGTACTTTTTAAATTGATTCAATTCATTAATTTATTTAATTCATTTATGCACACAAACGCCTTCCTTGTTCCTATTGGAGCACAGATTGCGCAAGTGGTGTGTATGACAACACCTGTATCAACATTCGCAGCTGGCACACGTGAAAAAAGGCAAGAGAAAGTCTGCCTTGCAAAGGGAGACATCACGAGACAACACCAACTTGGTGAAACATTTGAGCAACTAAACCATGACGTCCGTACCGAGTAGGGCTGTCAACGAATATTCTAAATTCGAATTTAAATTCCAATTTGAAAAAAAAATTGACCTTCGAATGTGAAAATTGATATTCGATTGTGGAGAAAAAAAAAAAAAAACACCACCGCAGCTGTCCTCTTTGCGAGTGGGCGTTGTCATCAGACGCGCATTTCTCCAGCCTGGTCGACAAGCGGTTCTGCTCCCAGCTGTTGTCTCCGTCACCCGGCTTGACACATTCGCTCGCAGCTTGCGCAGAAAATAGACCAGACGCCGAAGCGATCGCTGCAGGGCGCGAGCTGGTCACGGTCCGGCGCTTCGAGGCTATTCGCAGCGCTTCCGCGGGCGGTATGGCCACGGGTCAGAGAGGGGGGGCAAGCGAGAGGTCCGCGGTCATTTATAACGTAATGTTATAGATGATTGTTTTGTGTTTTAATGTGTAGGTATGTAAATGTTTTCAAAGACGTTTATGTTGAAATAAAAATACCTACAAGTAGTTATGTTTCCTTGTATTAATACAAATACAAGTATGTTTCCTTGTATTAGTTTGCCCTCTTGTGGACATAATGCAGAAAAAAAAATATTCGAATGGTTCTTAGAAGGAATATTCGAACGTCATTTTTGAGCAATTTTGACAGCCCTAGTACCGAGGTACTTACTGAACCATGATTTTTTTAGGTACCGTTACACCCTTACTGTTTATTGTTCTAAAGGTTTGTATCCAAAAGGACTTTTCCTTAGGAAAAGTACCAAAGAGTATCGAAAAGTATCGAAATTCATATTGGTATCGGTACCGAAACAAAGATTTTGGTATCGTGACAACACTATCACGGATACAAGCGGCTGAAATGAGTTTCCTCCGTGGGGTGGCTGGGTTCAGCCTTAGAGATAAGGTGGAGAGCATGGACATCTGGAGGGAGCTGGAAGTAGAGCCGCTGCTCCTTCACGTCAAAAGGGGTCAGTTGAGGTGATTCGGGCATCTGATTAGGATGCCTCCCGTTAGAGGTGTTCCGGGCACTTCCCACTGGTAGGAGGCCCCAGGGCAGACCCATAACATGCTGGAGGGATTGCATATCTCATCTGGCCTGGGAACGACTTGGGGTCTCCTAGGAGGAGATGGAAAATGTTGCTGGGGAGAAGGATGTTTGGGGTGCCTTGCTAGGCCTGAAAAATGGATGGATGGATGATTTCCAGCCCAAGAAAGTCTCATCTGTCTCACCTAAGCTAGTAACAGTTCAATTTTTTTCTTTATGATTTTAAATCAATGCAATTACTGTTTGTTTTTTTTTGTTGTTGTTTTTTTGGCCACATGGGGGCAGTGGTGAGAAGCTTTCAGCACAGCTATGACATATCATCACCTTTTAAGTTGGTTAGCTAACAGTTCACTCTTTTAGCTCTGTTTTTGGTCTCCACTAACTCCTGATGGAAAAAAATGACTTTAAATCCTCCGCTAGCTGCTAACTTTTCCTGTCTGTTCTTTGATTCTGGACAGAAAGTGGAAAGACAATTTTAGAGCTCTACATCTAATGATGTCCTTGTTGCATAAGACCTTTTCTCCAGATTATGTTACTTGTTGCGTATGTGATTAACACTCGTGTGCAGGATGAAACAAAATGACCTTTACGCTGTAGATAATGTTTTTGTTCCCTCCACCTGTCCAGGGTCTCGTTGGCTTCAAGGGTCCAAGAGGAGACATTGGCGAACCTGGTGAGAAGGTACTCATTGGTGCAATTTAATTATCATCCATTTTGAATATTTAAAATGAATTTGTCCCAACAAAATGTTTTCTATTTCCTGACTTGATTGCTTTAAAACAGACAGACCATACTGGTGAAATGACATCTCATTTTGAATAATACAATATAGTGTGATGATCTTTGGTCTGTGTTTTTTCTCTGTGTAGGGCTCTACTGGTTTACCAGGCCCACCTGGTCCTGTTGGATCACCAGTAAGTGTCTTGTACCCTTCTTGTTTAGTTCCTTTTAATAAATGCATCAAACCAAGAATTTCTGCAGGGATTTGACATTATATTCATAACCCTTGGAAAGAAAATATTTGGCTCATAAGCCAGGAGCATTTCTCCTTTATCTGTTACATTAAGCTGCTTATACCTCTGGAATAATTCATGTACAGTCTGTTTAACAGGATGCCACAACATTACAGGATCAATTTAAAACAATAGGAATCAAAGTAACAACTGTCTTTGTGTATTACATTTCCTGTACATCCAACTGGTGTAAAATAAGAGGAACAAAACAAACAATCAGCTTTTGTGTTAGAAAGACGTGCGCCTCCGAATCCTTTTTAATCCCTAATCCAGTCCCTCTTTGAACTCGGAGTTCCAGGCAGCGAGGCACTGACTCTCTTCGGTCCATTCTCGGGTTTACTTTGCATCTACTTGGCATGAAATCAGAAACTCTGCCTCGTAGTATTAACACAGGCACTCTGACCAGTTGGGAGTAATCTGTTTGATTAATCCTCGCTTTGAATACAGCGTTTGGTATGTATTTTAATGATATATTGTTGTTAAGTTGACATTGAATACTTGAATCTTCTCTGCAGGGGCCTCAGGGGATCCGAGGTGGATATGGGCCAGAGGGGCCCCGCGGGCCTGATGTGAGTGATGTACTGTCCGATTATAGCTGCTCAAGAAGTTGTTCTTAAAGGGATAGTTCACCCCAAAGTCAATTTTTTTTTATTTTTACTCTTACCTGTATCAGTCTAGATTGTTTAAGTGTGAGTTGCCAAGCATTGAACACACTGGTTGTAGAGATGTCTGCCTTCTTTCGAATATAATGGCACTCAGCTTGTGTTGCTCAAAGCACGAAAATACACATTTGTCTCTTTCCAGAAATCATGACAGTTACTTAAGATAATCCACAGACCTTGTGGTAAGCAGTTTCATGTAGGAACTATATTCTTTGTACCGAATTACACCCACCAACTGTATCACTGTGCTGAAGGAAGAGTGCATCTACTGCTCTGTTAACAGCACAGCAAAGGTGGAGGCCAATAATGTTTTCATCTCACACTTTCATGAGCATGAGCCTCTCGTCAATGAGTAGATGCACACTTCTCCTGCGCTTCTACTCAGCAGCTCACATGAAAACAGTCTCGAGTAATAAACAACACTACAGGTAAGAGAAATATGTATTTTTGACTTTGGGGTGAACTGTCCCTTTAAGTATGCCTTTCACACACTTCATTACTCCTTTACTGCTTCACTATATTCTCATGTGGTGATCTTGACATTTAAAGGAACAAAGGAACAAAAAACATAAATTTAAAAAAAAAAAAAAGATATAATCATCCCACAGCAACTGAAACAAGTGACATTCGTACCAAAACACACACACACACACACACACACACACACACACACACACACACACACACACACACACACACACACACAGTATGTCAATTTCAAGGTATGGAACTTGGCCTCTCTTTGAGATGTAGCTCCAAAGACATGATGATGTTTAGCAGTTGTATACTTGAACTGGTTTTTCAACATTATTTGGCCATAGAAGCCCTGGACCACCAGCATTAGTAAATTAGTAACATTTCCTAGACACCAACCTATCCATCCACTTTCTAAACCACTTTACAGCATGCTTTGAGCAACAGGAGGCATGCATGATGAAAATGATGGTTACCTGCTTTATACAGGCTGTTTGGCTTCATACAAACTTCAGCATAGTTAATACACTAAACTAGGGGTGAGTGGTTAATGCCTGATTATTATTTTGGGTGAAGTGTCACTTTTATAGTTGTATTCACTGTGAGAGATTCTGAACTGGTGGACAATAAGCAGGACATCACTCATGTTGTTATGAACTTGTTGTCACCAGGGGGAGAGTGGACTGGATGGCCCTCCAGGTCTGCCAGGGCCGACGGTGAGCAGACAGACGGATTAGATGACAAAATATTTCTCTGTTAGTGCCAATTATGAATATATGTATGATACTTACTTGTGTGTGTGTGTGTGTGTGTGTGTGTGTGTGTTGCAGGGTGCAGCAGGAATAACAGGACGAGTTGGTGCTCAAGGAGTTAATGGCTCAAGGGTAAGATTGCACCATAACAGCTTAGTCAGTGCATTTACATGCACAGTTAAGTCTAGTGACAGTTATAGCTCGACCAGGCCATTTAATTGGACTACTGTCTACTGGGAATCAATTTATTGACCAAAGTATGTCTGAACCTGCTACAGTGGGGGTCAATATGCCCTCTTCAGCTTGTTAGTATTGGACCTTTTTCCGGCTGACCACTTATGTCACAGACCAAACAATCGTCCAGCTGTTCCGCCACTTTTTAAAACGTGACACCATCCAGTGTTTTCCTTCCATCCTTGTATTGTAAAATATTTAACCGTTTCAGCTGACACAACATGGACTGTGTCTCCTCATCTCCAACAGGGCACAGCTCTGGATGTAGATTTTGCCATTTTGTTACGCATTTAATGCCATTTGACTTCCGGGTCAAAGCCCGGGGCAGAAACTGTGGAGCAGGCGCAGAGCTCCTAGGCCAGTTTTTTTTTTTTTAAGATATTTTTTGGGGCTTTTTTTAGCCAAACAAGCATGAAGGGGGGAGAGAGAGAGGGAGCGACACGCAGCAAAGGGCCACAGGCTGGAGTCGAACCCATGCCGCTGCGGCAACAGCCTTATACATGGGGCGCCTGCTCTACCACTAAGCCACCAGCGCCCCAAGTCCAGTTTGGGTTTAATTGGTTGTATACATGCAGGAGTAATTCAGCTCCCAATCACATATTATCTGGGTGTGTTAGTCCGACTTTAAAAATACAATTTAGTGCAATTTTGGTGGGACTAACATGTTTGCATATATTTTAAAAGTCTGGTTTAAGTCAGACAAACACAATAAATTGATTTTCTCTCATGTCATGTAAAAGTACTGAGTGATATGTAAATTAAAAGGGATTTTCCCAGGGGATGCAATTTATAATGACATTTATCAGTTAATCTATTATTTGTTAGACTGTTAAATGTTTAAATAAATAGTGAAAATTGTCCCACCACAAATTTCCAGCCTAAGATGCCATCCTCATATTCCTTGTTTCGTCCAACCAACACTGCAAAATAAAAAAATCGCAAAGATGTTTAATTTTTAATGAGAACTTCTCAAAATTCTCACATTTAAGAAGAATGTTTGCTATTCCTGCTAGATTGATTAAATGATTAATGGATTTTCAAAATTGTAATTGGCAGAGTAGAAATAATGATGTGTTAAATGAAAAATGAAGCAGATGTAATTTCATTTATTTACACTTCATGTCTGGAAAGTTTCACAGAAATCAAACAAAGTGTCCAAACTTAGTTTGCAGGTTACTTCCTGTGTATAAATAATTCATCATTTCTTTCAGGGGGACATGGGACCTGCTGGCAGTGTTGGTCCCAAAGGCCCACAGGTATACACTGTGTTTGATTATAAATTTGCTGCAGTTATTGAGCTTGCTGCACATGTTTAGAGACTCTTTGGCACCTTCCTTTTCTTTTGATTAGGGGCCTCCGGGTTTGGAGGGACAGATTGGACCTCCAGGACTCAGAGGAACTCAAGTGAGTACAATTTAAAGCATGACTCTTAATGAGGACTTTTGGCTACTTCATTCACATTGCAGCCACCAAAGTGCAGGAGGTTAAAGTCAATGTGTTCATCTTGACAGGGGCATCCAGGACTGATCGGTGCTCCTGGACCTAAAGGAGATCCTGTAAGTTTGTTCTCAAGATTCATTTTGTCCCTTTTTTTCCCTTCTTTATTTCTTTAAACCAAATCTCAAAAATAGTGGAGCTGCACACAGTATAAGTCATGCAAGAACCTCTAGTGTGAAATAAAAATCAGTATATCATTTATATTTGAGGTACAGCCTCATGGATGACTGAGGGAAAAATGTAAAGTCGAACTTAGGTTCAGTGAATTCTCATCTGGAGACAGTGAACAAACACACATGCATGGTAAGCACAGATTCATTCTATCAGCAAAATGAAATGTCAAGTACAAGGGACAGATGTTTGATCGCAAAAAAAAGCAAACCAGACGATGCTCATCAAGAAATCATGAAGTCTATCTCACTCTGAAGTTCAGTGTCACTGCAGCGGGAGAGCCTTGTCTCTTTTGTTTTGCTCAAGTAAAGTTAACCTCCATCATGAATTGTTCAGTTACGTAATGTTCACTGTGGCTCATTTTGCTGCAATTTTTATAATGGTTTATAAAAATTAAGGAGGTGGGGAGATGTGTTGAATATTCAGTTTCCATTCGGAAAATACAGGACAATGGAAAAGACTTTAATTTAGGCAAGTTGTACTATATATCCTACAGATAAGGTTAAAGCTGCAGTAGCTTTTAATATGACACTAGCTGTCACTGTATCCTTACAGTAGTACATGAGACAGATCATGCTGCTCTGCCTCTTCATAGTGCTCCTAATGAAATTTTCAAGAATCATGAAAACGACCAAGTCGAAGAAGTCTCTCAAACTCAGCTGTGAATCATGTCAATAACTGCTCTTGAACTGCAGTCAGACTGTCAAACTTGGCAGCGCTGATCAAATATGAATCAAGATTCTGTTGATGCATTGCCTGTTTCTCACCTCAAATGTTTTCAGAAACATATTTTATGTACTGTTTAGTTGAAAAATGAGAACGTTTGTGACCTGACTGCCATGTTGGAAAGAGTAGATTTGAGACAAAGAAAGGCCCAACAGCTGGAGCAAACGTTCTCATCTTACTATTGATTAATATTTGATCAGTGCTGCCTCGTTTGACAGTTGGACTGCAGTTCACAAGAAGTGATTGACAGCTGCTCTGTCTGAAATAGGCCTATGTTTGGCCAGAGTCTCACTTCATGGACTGAATTTTCTAAAGCCTGAAAACAGAGCCAAGCGGAGGTATACAAGGCTACTGTTCTCTCAGACCACTTCAATTACAATATGCTTAAAGGCTATAATGGGGTTTTTGCCAAATTGCTCCAAAGTTATACTGCCTTCCCAGCTTTAATGTGCAAGTCCAAAGTAAAATATCAACATATAAAGGCAGCTGATAAGAACAGGAAATACAGTATCTTATCCCTGTTTTTACTTCTGTGTTGTTTCTTTTCTTTCTGTTCATATCAGGGGCCTGTTGGGCCCATGGGGGCTCGAGGGGATCCCGGCTTCGAGGGGCCCATGGTGAGTTGAAGTTGAACATATTCTCCAGGGTATTACATCATTACAATACAGTACTGTAGGTGCACACACTGTGTGAACAGACTAGATGTAGATAAGAGTGCTGCACACAGTACTGCTCTCACAGCAGACTGCAGCCTCACAGTGCCATCTAGTGGTTGTAGCCTCTCAGTGGATCACAATACAGTGTCTTATGTGTTCTTCATTCTTATGATGCTAGACCAATGTCTATTTATCCTTTAAATTGGAATAAATGGATGTGATCATTTCACTTGTCTACACTTTGAATAATTTGCCTCTAATTTGCATCATGGTCCTGAAGCACCGAATCATCATCATCCTTTTTTGGGATATTTTACAGGGTGCTGTAGGGACACAGGGTCCTGTGGGTTTCCCCGGGGTTACGGTAGGTGCTCATTATAGATTTACAAATACTTACTGTAAAATATTATTGGATTTGACCATTTTCTTCTTTACAGGGTAACAGGGGACCAGACGGGGACAAAGGGGAACCAGGACCAAAAGGCGACAAAGTAGGAGCCAGCTACTTTCTGTTGACTCAATTACACTCAAAGAAGAGAATAATACAATGTCATTAAGTTTCTTAACACATTTTGGAATATATGCTTATTTGAGAGTTGCATCTCCTTCTAACTGGACGTGTTGTGAACAAGCCAGTGACTGAACATCAGATTTTTTTCAGTGTTTTTAAATGAAGCGTGTGGCTTGTTTGAAAAAAAAAACTGTCCTGGCTCTATTTTAGTGAAGTTTTGCACACCTGCAACCTAATTTCAGGGCAACAAGGCATCGCTTTGGCTGACTCAGCGCTCAATAGGCTCCCTAAATATTGTTGTCACGCTTAGTATATCTGGACACTTTTTCATGCTCTATCCTCCATAGTTTACTTGCTTGCTGTATGTCAGGAATAGGTGTTGGACGAGAGCATCGATATCTCTCTCATGTCACCCCCCGCTCTCTCTCTCTCACCCCGCTTCACTCTGTCCTGTACATTAAAGGCAAAAAGCCTGAAAAAATAATCTTTAAAAAAAAAATTTAAAAAAAGAAAAGAAAATTAAATATTCATTGTAAAAAATAATGATACAAATAAAAAACAAAATAGATCCTAAGACATACAATTATGCAAGTCAAAATATATCTAAAAATATTACATGAATAAAATATATTATAAAGTAATAAAGACAGTAATTGCAAATGAATGAACTAACTTCTTTTTCTTTAGCTGAGTTATATCTGTGTCTCAGTTTAATCCATTTAAATTCATTTAGATTAAGGCAAATTAGTGTTTTAGTCTGGCGCAGAAAGGCAGACCATCTGTACATCACGGCTGCTGCAGGTCTGAACTACTACATTCTTGCATGAGGCAATGTGGTTTTACTGGGGTTATGTGCAGGACTACTTCTTGACAGCGCACAGTCACTTCCTGGACTCCCTGCTGGTTGCCTGGCAACATCACAGTTGAAACTATGCATATAACGTTTCATGTTTTGTATGATTCAGAAAGGTCTCTGTGCCGAGTGAGAAAATTTTCCTTCTGTTTTTACCTCAGGGTGTTCAGGGAGCAGCAGGTATTAGGGGACCTCAGGGAGAGAGGGGCCCCAGCGGCTTACAGGGTTTCGCAGGCATCAAGGGCCAGCCTGGCCCCAGAGGCACTGAGGTACTGTGGAGAGAACTGACACACAGATCTACATTAGTAATTGTGCAGAATAGATTTTCTGACAAAGAAAAGAAAATATTTCTAAGGTTGAGAATGAACTGTGATACTTAGTAAATATTCTAGTTTATGGTTAATTGTAAGAAGGTTGAGCTTAGAAATACTCTTTGAATTCACAATTTTACTTCTTATAACAAGTTGATTTACAAAAACAGAATGAACTTTATTGCCAGATTATTATCCCACAATGTAGCACAGTATTTGCAGCACAGTATTGTATTACATGCTTTTAGCCGGGAGAAAGAAGCTGCCTGGTGGAGGTGAAAAAGGCGATAAGCTTGAATGGTTTTATATTTCTCCATTCAGGGCACAAACGGAGAAACTGGTCCTCAGGGGAAACAGGGCAGCCGCGGGTTAAAGGTCAGTGATGATTTGTGCATCTGAACACCATGAAATGTCAGATGACTTCATATGTTGTTCCACACGTTGCGTTCAACCGTGAAACATTAGAGCCTCCAGTGGCCTCCTGCATGTACATTTAACAATCTAATATTGTGCAGTGAATGACCAACATTTAATGCAATAACATGAATTTAACACCTTCCTGCTTCTGCACCTGGTCAGGGAATATATTGTGATGCGTCATCTGTTTTGAGGGAATTAGATCCCTGCTATATGTTGATCTAAAATTAAGCAAATAAGGATGTAGATTAATTCCCTCTTAAAACATCCAGTGTTCATCAACATCACGGGAGAGCTTTCTTCCGTAATGAATTTTACGTTGATGAGTGAAGCACAGGAGACAAACAACTCGTTGACCAGCTGTACTCAACGATCAGCAACAGCTAACAATGGTAGCATCAATGAGGCTTAGTATACCGGACTCTCAGCGTCTCTGCCCTATTCCTACTCTCATAGTGACAGTCTCATAGTGACAGCTACTGGTGAGTGAGCGTAGCATCAATCATGGTCCATATCAAGTTTGAATTGTATGTGCATGCTGCATTAAAACCACTGACAGGTGAGGTGATTATACCACACCCCAAAAATTGCTAAGGAATGGCCCAAGGAACGTGACAAAGAGCTCAAGATGTCGACCTGGCCTCCAAATTCCCTGCATCCCAATCTGTTCAAGCCTCTGTGGGACATGCTGGTAGCCCAAATGCCCTGTGTCCATGCCTCAAAGGGTCAGAGCTAATGTTCTGATCCAGCCCCAGGGCCACTGGGGGTGTCCTGTGGTGTCTGGCACCAGGGCGTTGGCGGCGCATGATACGGATCCTTTGAGTCTTGTTAGTTACAAGCTGGGGCCTCCATGAATCAGACTTGTTCTGATACATCCCACAGATGCTCGATCAGAATGAGAGAGAACAGAATAGAAATCAGAACAACATCAACATTAAAACAAACACAATAAAGGCAGTTTTTGTTGTGGATATTGATGGTCAACCATAGTCACTAATATCTGAACTTCCTTGAAGGGAAACAGGGGGCCAGATGGACGTAACGGCAAACCAGGACCCAGAGGGAACAAGGTATTACAGTAAAGTTTAAATAAAATATGTGTATAACCCTAATAGAAACTTAACAGTATTGCCAAATTAAAGCTAGCCTACAAATAGCTTGGCTTCAGGTACCTGTTGTATAATTTTTGTATTCCACTAGAGTTATTTGGTGTTGATGTCACCTTCTGTCTTTACCTCCTTTTAGGGTCGGACTGGGCAGAGGGGCCCCACTGGCCAACCAGGTCCATCGGTAAACTTTAAGCCTGTCAGAAATTATTTGAAATGTAGCCAACCCTGAATTCTATATGTATTCAAAATGTAGGTCTTTAACAATTCTGAATATTGGTGGTACAAATATTTTTATACTTAGCAGCTAGGTGTGTAACTGTACACAGGAGTCACGGTTCGGTTCATGCCCCTGATTGAGAGGTCACAGTTTGGTGCGAGCTTGATACAACAGGGAAAACCCCCAATGCATTGCGTTCATTTATTTAAAAAAAAAAAGACGGTAATGCAAGTATAGAAGACAGACATAGTCCTCTTGCTTGGGACTGAGGTAGCATTTTGCCTGCTGGCAACTTTGGTGAACTGTTTTTATTATGAAAATAAGCAACATTTCAAACACTTCTGTATTACACTGTACAGACACTGGACATTTTCCTAAAAGGCAACAGGTCACAACAGGCTAAAAAACATATCAAAATATCAAAATTCATGATGATAAGAAATAAATCTTGTATATGTGTTGCAATTAGTTTCACCTTGGCTTTATTTAAACATTCAGAGCACCCAAACATTTATCATCCTGGTGATCAGCACATCTGGGTGATGCCGTTGAATGGGCGTTGACATGCTGGATATGTTTCCATTCACAGACCCCACAACTGCGGAGCAATGCCAACACACTTTCCTAGCCAAAGCTATCTCTCCGGTGCTGTTGTAGCTAACCAGAAACACACAAGCCGGTCTTTCAGCTCCATTGTTTCATTTGCGGTACACTTGTTGTGCTAACTTCAGCACATGTTGCAAACATTGTACAGCTAAAATTTTGCAGGTAGAACTCCTGCTTGTGCACTTTGTTACGCGCATCAATCTGCAACTCGTGTACTCTGCATGCACTGGACCGTGACCCCCAGAACCTTGACGGTTTGATACAGTTACACAAACTGTTTTTTAGCAGCGACATGTTTCTGTTCTAGATAAACCTTAACCCTCCTTTTATACTCAGCTGTCACACTGGCCTGCAGAGATAAAGGCATAAAAGTGTTGCTTAAATTTTGCAGAATGAACAGTTTGCATTTGTGTGTGTCTGCGTGTGTTTGTGGTTGATCCTTCACAGGGTTTGCCTGGGCCACCTGGACCAGAGGGAGCAGAAGGAAAGCCTGGTACACAGGTTCCCATTCTCTATCATATTTCAATTCCATCACATCTGTAAAGTTGTGTGTGTCTGTGTGTCCTCTACTTCCTGCCATATACCTCGCAAACATTTAATATTCTGCATATTATTTATTTAAGTATTACATGGACTTCTTTCACACACATCTCATTACCTCTCTTGGTTTAAGTCCACAATTTGTGTCCCTTAGAGGGTTGAGGGCTAAAACTGGTGATGAGCACAGAGGGGAGAGACACCTCACTGAACATCATCACACACTTCACTCCTTTAAAAAAAAGTCCTTCCAGTACTTTTCTGACTGTTGGATGCAAGCTTAAAGGAGTGACATACTGAAAGACTGCAGAGATGGAAATGCCCCCAAAGTGTCAAAACTGTCTGCCAAGTTGAGTCGAGGTGACTCTCATGGTGTAGTAGTTGGTTCAGCCAGCAGGAGGCAGTCTTTGTACAGTGCAGCAGTACTGTGGTGAGCTGTAGTACATTTCAGCTCTGTAGTAAGTGATGCAGAGTTCATGCTTTAGCTCTATCATTTATTCATCACTGTGTTTCATACATTCTCTGTTTTTAGCTTCTCAAATACGAATATATGCCTTTTTTTCTTTGTTTCAAATCATTTTGGACTGCTAAGTGGGCAAAACAAGAACTGTGAGGAAGACATCTTAGCTTCTGGGAACTCTTGATGGGCTTTTATTTATTTTAATTGATTTATTTTTCCATTTTATTAACACTTCAGTGAATAATGAAAATAATCATTATTTGCAGTCATAACTGGGGTGACTCAATTTTAAAAAAGTCCCCACTGTAGTTTCATTTTTATCAGAAAATTGTCTTGATTTGAGGAATATATTTAATAATAAAGTGAAAACAGTATTAATTAAATTGATTTAATATTTGGGGAAATGTACTTAATTGTGTTGTTGCTGTAGGGTTAGCTGGGAAGACCAATACCGCTCTGTTATTTGTCTGGTAAATATGAAGCTACAGCCAGCAGCCAGCTTAGCATAAACACTGGAAACAGTCCAGCACACAGGTCTATTTAACCTTTGGACAGAGCCTGCTTCCCTCCTGTTTCCAGTATTTATGCTTGAACAGTTGCTCATCACACTCTGCCACCTTGCTGCTGCCAGGCTGTTGTACCTTGTGGCATGATTGCTACGAAGTGAATGTGAGAGGAGGGCAGTAGAGTTTCAGCATTGTACTGCTGGCCTGATTACCAGTGTGGTGATAGCATCTCTGGTTGGAAAGTATTATGTGTACTATTTGCCATTACCATATACTTTCCCTAACATTAACCAAGTGGGTTTTGTTTCCTTGACTTAAAGGGTAACTTTGGTATTTTCAACTTGACTTGATGAATGTAGACCACAATTTTTTAAACTGGTCCAGTATGGAGAGAGATTTTGCAATGTATCTGGCATTAGTAAAGGTCAGTTGTGCACTGTCACATCCACTAAAAGTGCTTGTTTTTGCCACTGATAGGCTCAGATTATTATTCCATGTGTCTGACAATATTATGGGTAATGATCCCTACAGAGGCCAGACTTTTTATTTAAGTGTAAGTTCCTTTTTGTTTAACCAGAAACAGCCCCAAGAGACTCCATCTTACGATATAATGACAAAAACTCTGTCTGTGGGTGTGTGTGTGTGTGTGTGTGTGTCTGTCCCACGTTTTTCTCCTCACTGACTTGGTCAATCCATGTGAAATTTGGCACAGTGGTAGAGGGTCATGGGAGGATGTGAATGAAGCAACATTACATCAATTGGCCAAAGGGGGGCGCTATAGCAACCGATTGAAATTGCAAA
>NC_065514.1:11036420-11132827 GCF_006386435.1 Epinephelus moara | reverse complement strand
TGGTATGACTAAGTCATGGTATGGTATGCTGTACATAATCACAGAAACTGTCAGTGTGTCATTCTGTCTGTCCCACGTTTTTCTACTCACTGACATGGTCAGTCTATGTGAAACTGCACATAGGCATTGAGGATTGGCATAGGTAGAAGGTGACAAAGCTACCAATGGGTATGGACTAGTTTAAATAAACAGTAAATTTAGCGTGTATAGAGCCAGCATATTCTCACATCTAACTGAGTGAATGAAGGGTTTATTTCAACCAAACCAGAGTTGGTGATTGTTTGAACAGTGGAATGACAAACCAAGCTAGCTTATGTGAGTTATTTTGTTTCTGTTGACTTTCAATAAAGTGCATTTTACATTGATAAAAGTACAGTTTTTTAAATGGAGTCTGGTGGGTTTGGCAAGTGCAACTTCAGGGCTGTTTCTGGTGAAACAAAAAGGATCTTACTCTTTAAAAAAGGTCTGTCTCTGTAGGGATCCTTTCCATAATGTTGTCACACATATAGAATAATAATCTGAGCCGGTCAGTGGCAAAACAATCACTTTTAGTGGACGTAAATTGATGGTGAATGCCCCAAGTAGTTAAATTGCAGGATGTTCGCTGCTGTCGGTTGCAGCGCTCTCGCTCAATATTGGACCAATGTCAAAAATTGTTGTTTCCATTAGTCACTTAGACACAAAAACATGGAAAAATAGGATCCAGGTTGAAAAATACCGACATTACCCTTTAACCATAATAATATAATAATCATCTTGTGGCTGCAGCTTCATATTTAATAAGCCAATATAAGAGTGGCATCAGTCTTCTCAACTTTGGGATTAAATTACTTGATAAAGTGGAGATTCATGTTCAGAGTTTTTTAATTTAATTCGTTAAAGTGATGACATTTACTATTTGCACTCTGAATGACCTCTGCTGTGGGGGAAAATTGCATTGTCGCTATTTTCTCTGTCCCTCCGTTTCAGGGTCCCGCAGGAGCAGCTGGCAGTGCTGGCAGTAAAGGACTGACGGTAAGACTGTTAGCCTCAGAATGACCTCAGCGTCCACTTCATGACATCATCCCTCCAGCTTGGCTTTTTTTGGCTCTTTGCCACAAGGCTGCAGGGTTCAGCTGAATATAAACACATTATTACAGTTTTACAAGGCAGGCGAGGATTAAATATGGAGGACTTTACTGATTCATGAGCAGGCAAACACAAGAAATACTGCCAGAAAAAAAAGTTTTAACAGGATGGAACCTGCTACTAGCCAGTTAAAGAGATCAGGTGTGCTCACTAAAAGTGGCAGGGGTTGATCAGAGTTCATATCTGTAAGCAGTAGATGATTTTAGGGGGGGACAAGGGGGGGGCCATCTGCCTTGTTAGCAAAATGACCAAATGCATCTTAAGGGAAAGTTGAAAAGAACTTTCAAGAGAGAGTTCAAGAGGGCGTGAAACCCTTGAGAGGTGATTGGGTGGGGTCGGTGCAGTCTGCAGCCACTCTTGTTCCCTGGGTCAGCACCCAGACGTAGGGTAAATAAATTATTGAGAATTATTGAATTTTAAATGAGGATTTTCCCACCAGGAGACTCACAGACCATCTGCATGTGTTAAGTCATCTCAAGTGATGCTACTCAGCCAATCAAATCTGTGCATTACATATGGAGTGAGTGAGAAAGAGGCAACGGTTGGAGAAATAAGAGTCTGAAAGGTAATTTCAAGTGGTGTGTTCTGACGACAGAAAAGTAGACAGTGAAAACCAGAGCTTTAATGCAATGTGAAGTGCCACTACAAGAGCACAGAGAATCGTCTGAGCAAGCATACCCACTCAAATTCTAACTGAGGGCACAGAAAATGAAATATTTTATATTGTAATGAATCACTGAATCATAACACAAGATAGGCATTATGGCTAAAATACATGGGGCATGAATACGATGCGTCACATAGGCGAAGAGGGGGAGGGTTTTTAATCCACTATACAGGCTTTGTCTTGTCTCCCCTGACAATTTTTCTGATCACCTACTGTGTATAAGCATGTGGGTGCTACATACACAGATAAATGTACATGTGGTATACCACACTCTTTGGTCAAAAGAATGTGGACACCTTAACATTACACCTATTGAACGTGTCATTCCAAAACAATGGGCATTAATCTGCTGCCATCCATCAGATGTTGGAACGTGGCTGCAGGAGTTTGTTCTCATTCAGCCACAAGAGCATTAGAGGTCCAACACTGATGGTAGGTGATAAGGCCTGGCTCACAGTAGGTGTCCCAGTTCATCCACAGGTGTCAGGGTTGAAGTCAGAACTGCAGATAGGCTCACCAAACTAGGAAAACCATGTTTTTATGCATGGGGGTATTGTCATGAAACAAAAAAGGGTCTTCAACAAACAGCACAGAGTTGGAAGTACACGATTACCCGTCTGCAACTTGTCTGAAAATATCATTTGTATAGATCTGTGGTTCCCAGCTGCTGGGTTGCGGCGCAAATGTGGGTCCCGGGTGCATTCTGAATGGACCGCAAGTGACTCGCAAATGTGTTGTTTGTAAAAATAACACTTTATTTTTAGTACAGTGAATTTCCAGCACAGAGCTTTTATTTTGAAGTGCCGTTTGTGCTTTAGAGTGAGTAACTAACTAAAAGTTACTTGACAGAGACAGCAAACTAACTCACTGACATGGCAAAACACAAGTAGGAGGCTGCAGACCAAATGTCCTGCAACATCCAGAGAAAACTGGATTTACTCCTTAAGAACTGCAGACGTACTGCTGCTGAGTAATAAGTTTGGTATTACCAAATTAACAGTCGCCACATTATTGATTTGTCAAGTTAACAAAGACAAATGTAGCCCGTTTAAGAGCCTTAAATTAAATCTTAATCACCAATATATTACCCATAATGACACAACCAAATGAGATGGCCGAGAAACAATTAAATGGCAGATTAAGCAACTATCAGTAAAATACTGAATCAGTTCATTCAAACTAATAATTTAACAGCTCACTGCACGTTTGTTAATTGCGAGAAATAAATGACAATTTGCACTTTTTAAGTCAGCTTTGCAGTTCTCCGGCTCTGTACATTTTCACTGCTTGTGGCATGTTCTGCTTTTTTAATAACAGTTGCTACTTTTCCAGGGTTTTCAAGGAATTGCTGGAGAGAGGGGAGCAGATGGCCCGCCAGGTTCTCCGGTATGCTTTGTGTGAGACTGAGTTTTTCAGAGACGAGGCAGTCGGGCAGGAAGTTTGCTGTGGAAATGAACAAATCCTCTGAAGCATACAGTATTTCTCAAGAGACAGCAGATGTATTGACTGTTTATCTGTTTTGTGAAACAGATGTTTTAAGAGTTTTATTCAGTGTTGAGAAAACTTCTGAGAAGCTAAGCTGAGCTGCAGTATTGTGGGGGTATCAATTATCTAATCTAACTTCCAGTCAGATAACAAACAAGATATGTACGATCGAGCTATGCAGTCCTGTGACTCTGATTGGCTGAACAGATAGAGATGGTATTGGCTGCTGCTTTGAACCTTTGGTAACAGATTGCTTTTATCTGACAGGGGCCACTGGGGAAACCAGGACCTCCAGGATCACCAGGACCCCCTGGAGAAAAGGTGAGTCGACAGGCACAGAGCAGTCATGACCTCCATTACATCAGCGCACACATAGGTATCTGTTGTATGTTGTCATTATGTGTCATCTACATGCGTGTTTCATGTGTTATTTCTCAGGGTTTCACAGGGAAGCCGGGTGTGGAGGGACCTCAGGGCCCAGTAGGCATGTATGTAAGTGATTCTTCAGCAGGACATTGCACCTGTATTACCTTCTCACAGCATATATATTATGTATGCAGAATATACATCACATAAACATACTGAAACTTATCTGTTACCCGTGCGTGTGAATTAGTTGACACAAATTATTATGTCAGTAATTCAGACGCTTTTACCAACAAACTGATGCAGCAGCACAGTAACTGAAGTGTAAGATGTTTCCACAAAATATCTCACGTTTAATTGGTTAGAAAATTGCTGTGTAATTAGAATATAAATGTGAAACAAGATTTTCGTCAGCAGAATCAGCATGTCAGAATGGGTTCATTGGATAGAAGTGAGCACTCAACAAAGTGATATCCGCCATGAGGGGATGGTAGATTAAGGCCCATCATTTTCAGGATTTACCAATTTTCACAAATAAGAACACAATTTTACAAAAGATGGAGGTAGATAGAGTGTAATTGATTTTTATGATGGATTTTTGTGTTCTCACATACACACAATTTGTTGTTTTTCCTGCTGGAAGAGGACATTGTTCACTGAGTTATTTGTGAATTATATCCTGTTGAAATAATGGAAGTAATTCCAGTAATAAAAAAGGAAGAAGGAATAATAGAATATGTGTGGGTTAACTAAATTTTACACCAAAGCTCCTCTAGGTGATAAAAATGCATTAAAGTTATTCAAAGTTACATTAAAAAAAGACTGTTGACCCTACAAAGGGTATTTTTCATTTGCCTTCTTGAGCCCTACCTAAAGCCTGTATGGATTCCCACAATTGTCTGTAAAGTGCTGAATGAGCCTTTGTAATGTAACTGATTATAGTGTTGTTCGTTCTCCCATCAGGGGATCCAGGGGAACGTGGGCATGCGTGGACCCCCAGGTTTCATAGGAGAAAGGGTAAGGTCATCTTTCTCTCACCTATCAGAAAGGATACTTTACCACAGTATTTAAAATACATATTTTTCCTCTCACCTGTGGAGCTGTTTATCAGTCTGGATTGTTTTGGTGTCAGTTGCTGAGTGTTGGAGATATCAGCCGTAGAGATGTCTGCCTTCTCTTCAGTATAATAAAACTAGATGGCACTCAGCTTGTGGTGCCAAAAATTACGTTTGAAAAACTCAACAGCAATGTCTCTTTCCAGAAATCATGACCTGGTGACTCAAGATAATCCACAGACCTTGCTGTGAGCAGTTTCATGTGGGAACTATTTTCTTTTTTTACCGAACTACACCCACCAAACATATCACCGTGCAGGAGGAAGCGTGCATCTACTGCTAGCTCACCTAGCACCACTAAGGCAGCTAACAAGCCAAGGAGGATGCCTTTAATGTCACAGACACAAGCTTCTCATCCATGAGGAGATGCACGCTTCCTTCTACACAGTGATGCAGTTGGCAGGTGTAGATCATCCATCCATTTTCATCCACTTCTCCTGGGCTGGTCGCTGGGGCAGCAGGCCCAACAATGCAACCCAGACGTCCCTTTCCAGCACTTTCCAGCTCCTCCTGGAGGAACCAAAGGCGTTTTCAAGCCAGACGTGATATGTAATCCCTCCAGTGTGTTCTGGGTCTGCCCCTGGGCCTCCTACCAATGGGATGTGCCCAGAACACCGCGAACGGAGGTGCCCAGGAGGCATCCTGATCAGATGCCCAAACCACCTCAGCTGACCCCTTTTGACGCAGGGGCAGTGGCTTTACTCCGAGCTCCCTCCAAGAATCACCACCTTAACGTTGTGGAGGGGTTTGCGTGTCCTTGTGAACCTGGGAGCTGTGTTGTCTGGGGCTAATAGCCCTGGTAGGGTCTCCCATGGCAAAGTGGTCCCAGGGGAGGGGCCAGACTAAGAGCGAGAAGAAGACCTTGATGACACGGCATATTTGAACTTTGAGCACCTCACTCGGTATGGGGATACTGAGGCCCGGTCAGGCTCAGCCAGAATAAGATGCATGGTCACCCTGTGGGCCCACCACACGCAGAGACAGGAATCAGGGTCTGCTGCATTGTGTGCCGGGCTCTGGGGAGGGTGAGGGTGTAGTTCAGTAGAAATACATCAAACTGCTCACAACAAGGTCTGTGGATTATCTTGAGTAAGCAGGTCATGGTTTCTGAAAAGAGACATTGCTGTTTTTCATAGGTGTTATTTTGGCACTTTGAGCATCACAAGCTGAGTGCCATCTAGTTCCATTATACTGGAGAGAGCACTTTCATCTCTAGGGCCGATATCAACACTCTGCAACTCACACCAAAACAATCTAGACTGATTGTGGAGCTAAGAGAGTAAAAAACTATTTCTAAGAGCAAAAATTATTCTGAAGGAGGAAATTTATATTTAGGCTTTTTTACTGAGATTTTATCAATATAAGTGAACACGTCTGAATCTCTTTGTAAGCAAAAACCACCATAACATTAACTGTAAGGCACAAAACAATCTCTTCCTTTTCCTTCTCACCAGGGTGAGCCCGGTTTGCGAGGTTTACCTGGACCTGTTGGGAAGCCAGGACCTGCAGTAAGTGTCTGTAGTTTATTTTTGTTCTTTATTTCCTTCCTCCTGACCCCTGGGAACTGCTCGGGGTAATATGAAAGTAGGACTGAGTATTGTTGAAAGGATTTGATTAAGACAGCAGCTATGATGGGGTCACACCATGGAGGGTTTGGTAAATAAAAGTAAACCGGTGAAGTGTGCAGCTGGTGTGCAGGGACTGGCTATTTATGGAGGCGAACAGGTCGCAGTGATTGATTTTGTTGGGGCCACTGGTGGCAAATCTAATGACAGAGTGATCGAGGACAAATAAATTGCTCCACGGACTGTTCTCCAGCCTGTCTTCTGCAATCCAGTGTCACGTGGCATCCTCAGTGTCAGAGCAGCTTTCCACACATTACACATTACATTACAGCTCAGGTGCATTGTGCAACTTTTGGCAGTGGTGTGTAAAAAATATGACAAAGAGAAAATACAAAACAAAAATTGCAAGTTACATTCTGATAACATAAATTAATTTGTTTACAGCTCAAAAAAGTCACTGCAGATGAAGTATAAAGTTGCAGTAATGGTATTAATTGCAGTTAAAACATAGCCAGTGCCGCATGATGTCCAGTTTAGCGGACAGATGATTAAGGTAGGAGCGACAATGTTGCTGTCAGGTGTTCTTGACAATTGTTTTTGACCACTGTGGTGCAGATTGTGCAACAAGCTGAAAGTTGTGTGTTCCTTTTGGATCAAAGATAAAGAAATGGACATTTACTCAACCTATGTTTGCTAGTATGAATAAATATGATGATTGTTCTGTAATTGGAGCCTGCAGTTCAGTTTCTGAACACAACTTAACCAATAAAAGCTGTGGCATCAACCAAGGCAAGCACGTCAGCCAGGTGAGGCCGAGTTAAACATCTCTGTGGTTGCAAGTAATCTGCTTAGCTCCTACAAGGCATGTCTTAAAGATGATGATATGGATCAATGTTTTCACTTTGTATCGATGATATTTTGTCGTCCATCAAAGAGTCGATACATTGATCTAGATTGATGGATCATTACACCTGTAATGCTTACTGGTTTACGTAGCTACAGAATGTGGTTTAATTGGGTGGTGCAGTGGGGAGAGCTGTGGAGGTAGAAAGCTTTGAAATCAGGAAAAGCAGCAGGTCTCTAACACAGGAGTCATGCATAATTAAATTCCAGCTGAGAATTAATTTGTTAAATGTCCTTAAACACACACCTGAGCGTAGAAATGCAGGTACACACACACAAATTTGTACTGTATGCAATGACACCTCTGACTGACGGTTTCTCCTCTGCTTTGGTGAAGTTGTACATGAATCTGAGAGGTCAAACTTTCCTCCAAGAACTTGTCAAACTTTCTGTACCCTATACATCCGTCCTCCTCTTCTGGTTGGTTAGACCTGGGAATAAGAAAGTCCCTCTTGCATGGAAAGAGTTACTCTCAGTAATGGAAGTTGGACTGTTTTCTGAAGTTCACTTCTTGTCCACAGTCCTTCCTGCAGTGTCATTGGACACACTTTTTGCTCACTCACATGGTCGCACACTGCTGTGGTGAAATCCATCAACCTGTCATAGAGTAAAGTTAAACAGAGCTGAGAAGGTGGGTTCATCGGCTGCTGGCTTGAGCGCTAAATACAGTGATAAACTGAATGCCTTTGTGTCCACATCAGTGAATGCATTGGAAGTCAGTAATCATGGTAGTCTTAGGCCACTTCTTTTTAATACTTTGTTATTATTATTTATCTGTATGGCAGGTGTGTATGTGTGTGTGTGTGTGTGTGTGTGTGTGTGTGGTTGTGAGTATGTGTGCCACTTTCTAAGGAGCTGCACAACAAATTTTGTCACAAGGTGCAACAACAATAAAAGCATTGTGTTATATTCTAAAAATAATCCTCTCAACAAAAGGGACAAATGGACAATCTGAGCGAGGCTCTGCATTTTTTTCCCAACATATCACATCCATACTTTATTCTCACAGGGAATAAAAGAAAAAGTGATAAGAGCTGTGGAAAGTAGACAGAGGCTGTGGAGAGAGCAGTGTTGTGAAAAAGTGAAACTTTAAAACCTGTGATTTTCTGTTAAAGGTGTGACAATACACTCACCGTCCAGTTTGTTAAAAGAAAAGGTGTAGGAGGAAGATAATAGCAGGCGCAGCCATAAAGCCGCTGGGCTAGATATATAACAGTTCTGGCTTTTTCAAAGAAATGATATTAAGTAATCCCATCAACCATACACCTCTCACTAAGCAAGCAACCATAATATTATTCTAATGAAGAAAGGATATTTTATATAGTAAGGGACATTTAATGCATCACCAGATGGATGACATACACATGAGTACCAAACAAAGATGCCCACTTTCACTCTCCTTTTTTGCCATATGTTATCAAACTGCAGCAATCAAGTCAACTTTATTTATATAGCACGTTTCATATGACAAATGTAAACTCTATGTGCTTAAGATACGTTTTAAGTTTGCTTTTAACAGAGAACATTGTTGTCGCAGATCGAAGTTCATGTGGAGGAGAATTCCAGAGAGTAGGACCATAATGACTAAAAGCACCATGAGCTGATTGAGAGCTGATTTTAGATACAATGAGTCGACCTTTATTTGACATAGTAAGAAGTATTTTAGAAGGAATTCTTTGTTTTACTGGGAGCCAGTGAAGAGAGGATAAAATATGAGTTATGTGGTTAGACATTTTAGTTTTAGTTAAAAACCAGGCAGCAAAACTGCCTCAAATTACTGTATTTGATTACAAGAAAACTCCACAGGGTTCATTTGATCATAGTCTGTATATTTTACAAAGTATACAGGTTAAATAGAAATTAAGAGAGAAATGAAGTGAAAAATGTGTCTGACCAGCATAAAATAGAACAGTTTAAAGCCATATTTTATAAAGATGCAGAATACCACAAGGAAAATAAACCTGTTCACAGAAGCAGTTAAATAACATCGCAAATATAGTTTGGTGTGTGTTTCACTCTAAATTTCCTTTTGTTGTATATTCAGCATCACTTTATTTGTAGACCAACAACAGAAATGTGTATTTTATAATTTTGTGAAAATGTTTAGAGAGACGTGGGTATATATTATATACATTTTTGGGCTTACAGAAGGCTACACTTCTCTGTCTTATTTCTTGACACAGTACTCAGACAGGGTGGCATGGTGGTGCAGTGGTTAGCATTGTCGCCTCATAGCAAGAGGGTCCCAGGTTCAGACGAGATGGGGGGTTCAAACCTGGGGTGTGGGAGCCCTTCTGTGCGGAGTTTGCATGTACTCCCTGTGTCAACGTGGGTTTTCTCTGGGTACTCCAGCTTCCTCCCACAGTCCAAAGACATGCAGGTTCATTGGTGACTCTGAATTGTCCGTGGGTGTGAGTGTGAATGGTTGTCTGTCTCTATGTGTCAGCCCTGTGATAGTCTGGTGACCTGTCCAGGGTGCACCCCACCCAATGTCAGCTGGGATAGGCTCCAGCCCACCTGCGACCCCTAACAGGATAAGCGGAACATGAATGAGTGCTCGGACAGAAGTCTTAGCAACTAGCATGTTCTGATTTGCCCTGTCTGTTTTCTTTCTCAGGGTCTACCAGGTCCTGCTGGAGAAAGGGGACCCCGGGGACCTCCGGTAAGAGAGACGTCTAATAGGAGAGTTTATGCCCTAAATTACAGAGGACTAAATGTTCTTCCTTCCCCATATGGTGTTGATTGGCATGCCAGAAATGGCATCATTTACAGTCCCATGTAAATATGGTTGAAACAGACACGGTTAAAAGTTAACATCAGATTCATCCTTTAAAATACTGTCTGTATATGTAAAAGGCTGAGATCCAGTCTAAAGAAGTGATGAATCCACTAATTAACCAGCAACTTAAGTGTAACGCTTGTTGTTTCCCACAGGGTCGGCCTGGAGATGAAGGATCCAAAGGGATACAGGGTCCACCAGTAAGTTACAGCTCATAGTGAAGTCAAGCAGCTCATAGGACTCTATTTTCACAATGGCTCGTCACTGTGTATCACAGGGCTATTATGGCTGCTTTTAAGTGGCATTTTAATTGGACACACTCAGTGTTGGCTTGTCTCAGATTAATCGGTGCCAATAGAACGTTTTACAAACTATCATTACTGGCTGAACTTGCCTCCCATAGTGGCTAATGGCTGCGCTGCCTCCACCAGTCACACTGGGACGCACATAAGTGACCGCAGCTAAAGAGGGGAGGGTGGTGTTAAATGGAGCAATAAGGAGCTTCATCAGTGGGTACAGCTCCAGAGATGCAGGTCCCTTATGGTGTGTGAGCGTCTCTAAGTGTATTGTTATTCATTTGAACATGTATTTAAATTTAGATTTAAATTTTATGGCTGGACTGCAACAGCGAGGCCAGCACTATAAACACAATAGTCCATGATTGACTGAGTGACTGGAGTTTTGAAATTAGCTATAAAAAAAAAAAAAATCAGACAGTTAGTTTGACGTTATATATTTATTTAGGTATTTATTATTTTGAGTGTGACATTCAGTGGTCTAGATTTATATATTTATGTCATATACGATAAGTAAGATTTGATATGTACACATATTTTGGTTTATTTGAGGGAGATTCACTCAATCGTGAAACAGTCAAATCCCACTGCAAGTTAAATTAAATTTTATTGATTAGTTGATGTATGACTCATAGTCCATAAACCAATCATGCCAAACTCTGGAAAATGTCACCTGTCATTCTCTGACACTTGTTGATGCGGACCACTGATTCGTGAAAACTGATTTACCGGTTTGTGCGTGTGGCTGGCATCCCATAATGCATCTGTCAATTATCTTTTCAAACTGACATTGATGATGAATTGACTCAGTGAATCACAACTGACTGCTAATTATTGATAAACTGTGCATAGAAATGACACACAGAGGACACATCTGATTACATATTATTTTGACATTTATAAAAAAGTAAGATCAATCTCCATCCTAGGGCCCTCCAGGTCTCCCAGGTAGTGATGGCACAGCTGGAAAACCTGGACCCAGGGGAAGCCAAGGGCCCCCAGGACCTGAGGGGCCACAGGGGCCAGCAGGAATCCCAGTGAGTGGGTACCTACCATCAACTGCTGCTCTTACCTATATATCCCAGACTCCTTACAGTCTGGAAAGATGAAAACGTATCAGTAAATTTTATTTACACAGAAGTTTCTGACCCCAGTTGACCCGTCATAAGATAAAAAGTGTATCATTTTTGACCACATGTTTGTTGGGTGTCTTCAGGGCCCACAGGGTGCTGATGGGTTATTAGGAGCAGCAGGAGAAAAAGGACCCAAGGTAAACTTAAAGTGAATATAAGAAGCATGTTTAATGGGTGTTTTATTGCACGAGTTAGGTCTGTGTAACCTTCTTTTTATGTTCAGTTATTTATACTGAGACTTGTACTGTACCCTCCAGGGTTTACCTGGCCTGCCTGGTGACGTTGGCCCCACAGGACAAGATGGACAACAGGTTGGTTCTGTTTTATGGTGAAGCAAAGACAGCAGTGTTTTCACATACCCAACAACAAAATATCTTCTTCTTCACTTGGACTACTTTTTATGCCCCCACACTGGTGATAGCTGTGGCTGGAGGCTGTTTTCAGTTCAGGTTGTCTGTCTGTATATCACCCTGTACCTGTACGTACATACGTATATCTCAAGAATGCCTCAAGAGAATTTCTTTAAATTTGGCACAAATGTCCACTTGGAGTCAATAATGTACTGATTTGTTTTTGGTAGTCATAGGTCAAAGGTCAAGGTCATTGGGACCTTGTCTGTCTCATTCTTGTGAACGCAAAATCTCAAGAGCGCCGTGATGCAATCTTTTAAAAATTTGGCACAAAGGTTGACATGGACTTAACAATGAACTGATTAGATTTTGGTGGTCAAAGGTCAAGGTTGCCATGACCTTGCATCCATCTCATTTGTGTGAATGCAATATTTCAAGAACAGCTCAAGGGAACTCCTCTAAATTTGTCACAAATGTTCACTTGGACTAAAGAACAAAAGATTAGAATTAGATGGTCCAAGGTCAAAGGTCAAGGTCAGTGTGACCTCCCAAAATGTGTTTTTTCCCATAAAGAATTAATATGCTAATTATGACAAAACTTTGAACAAATGTCTAATAGCATAAATTAATGAAGTCGTGATATTTTAGATCCAAAAAGTCAAAGGTCAGCTTCACTGTGACATCACGTTCTCATTCAGTGTTCTGCATAAAACACTTTTCTGGCCATCACTCAGTGTCATATCTCAGGATCAGAAGGGGCAACATTTGTTTAGATACTTAATTGCTGACTATCATCTTTGGTGCCCACCTTAAAAGTTGCCGATTGTATCGTTGTCTTGTGCGGTCGGGGGAAATGTGTGTGAAGCATCTATATTTTCACAGACATGGATGTAATCTGTAAGAGAAACTGAAGTGGTGTGTGGAGGCATACGACCATGGGGCGGTAATTCTGGTTCTAGCACTGTCTTCATTGTGAACATATAGACAAGCAGTAAAATATTTATACAATGAAATGGAAGTTACAGTTGCCTTATAGAACAACAGAGAAAATGCTACCAAATGCAACACTTTTTATTGCAAACAGCTCAAAACTATTAGATTATGACATAGCAATTAAAAATGTAAAAGCATCAAAAACTAAAAACACATTGATTACAAATTAAGTGTAGTCATACACCTGTGATCTAACATCTAATCTCATTTTTTACAAGCATCATTGGTGCCTTGATGAGGTTACATTTTTGGCATTAATGTTTAAAATAAACAACTGGCAGATGTAACCAGCTACATTTTCTAAAGTAAAGTCTAGAACTCTAATAGTGTACACGTCTGTCCTGTCTGTCCTCAGGGTCAGCACCTGTCAGTACTTTTTCTGCACAGAACGTTTGTTTTTAATCTCCTTACCTGAACAAATGCACAGTGGATTATTTGCTGCTCTGTGCGCACAAGAGGACAGTGAGATTCCAAAATAAGAGAACACAGGATTCACGGGCAGAAAGCCAACAAACAGCATGAAAAACTGTCTAAATTCTACTTAAAGGCGCCTGCGGGTATACAGATAACTACTGGACACTGTGTACTGTTTCTCCATAGAGCCTATTTAAAGTGAAGAAATATGCCAGTTTAGATTATTTTTTATGCACCATTTATTTGCTACGGCCAGTTATGTTTATCAGTGCCTTTACACTTTTATCTGAGGTGAAGGCACGCGGTTATTTTAGGATACTTGGGCAGGGCATCATGTATATAGCTACTTTAACAAATGCAGTCTATGTTCAGGAGCATTACCTGTACGGGCTCACATGTGAATGGGAGCAGGGATTCTAGAAAATCTGTCCTGTCAGTGTCCCACCTCAACAGTCTGTCACAATTTAGGGACAGGCCGGTATGGCTCTATCACAGGGCCTTTACAGGGTTTAAAAGGGAATCAACTTTTTAACATGATGCTTGTTAGATCAAGTATCACTAGTGTGGTTATATACATTAATTAGTACTACATGAGGACGGCAGAGGACATTTTATTGTCAGTTGTTGATTGTTTTGACTTCTGACTCACCAGGGTCTCCCTGGCCAAACAGGAAATGAGGGCCCACCTGGACGTAAAGGAGACCAGGTCAGTGATCACAGCTGCATCATTCCTGAGTCTTTATGTCGCTAATTATTCCTACAAGAAAGAACTTGAGGAAAACACACAAAGTATGTTTGTTTTGTACAACTTGAGGACAAGTTGACTTTGTTTAATGTTGTGGAACTGCAGCCCCGTGTTTGAGGGAATTAAACCCTTTAACAACCAATTAATTACTGCAATTGAAAAGCCTGCAGTCAGTATTTGTGTCTGATATCTAGTCTTCTTATGTTGCCATGTTTGACAGGGGGACCAGGGGGCCTGTGGGAAACTTGGTCCTCCAGGGACCCAAGGAGACAGGGGACTTGAGGGCCCAAAAGGCTCACAGGGATCACCTGGACCAGACGGTAAAGAGGTGGGTACATTTATCTGCAGAGTTGATCTTCACCGCAAATGATCACAGACGTTCTCACACGTGTTCGACTGCTGTCTCATAAATGATGGAGCAGCTCCACAGGAGATGATTTTCCAATTCAGTGAAGAATTTAAGGACCTTATCACATCAACATTACCTCCACCCTGTTTACATTATAGCATTGCACAATCTGTCCAAAGTGTGTTGTGGTGAACAGATGTGCTCGTTGTATATTTTTGTTTTTTTGTTCGCATTACAGATCATTTCTGCCTGAAATATCTATTTCAGGTGCTCTGTGAAATAGGTATAAAAAGGGTTTGAAACACGTTAAACCACCATCACTGTTACATAAACCGTGAAATGAAATTTTCCTGATAATGCGATGATGGCAGTGCTTAACTCAGATTCCTGTGAGGGTTTTGAAATGTTGATTATATAACAATGACATGAGCAGATAGCTGGCACGGCCTGGGATTGCCGTCATACCTTGAGCAGGGGTGTCTTCACTCAGCTTGATGAAATGCATATTTCCACAACTTGGAAATGGGCCTTACACCTCGAGAGAAGTGAAGACAAAACAGTAGTGTTAGCCTGGGAACCAGACAAACCTGCAAGCTCATGTTTTATTTGCTCTGACAGATGTGTCTGGTCCCCCTCGTGTTCAGACAGATTCCCCCTGACCTGGCCTGCTTTGTGCCAATCAAAACCGTTTATGTAACATAGGGTGTGTTTCAGACAATGACTGACACCTTGTGGAGCCTTCACGCCTAATGCAAAATACATGATGACGTTATTTTTGGCTCAGCACGCTCACGCCAGGGGACAATACAGCGTGCATAAACCTGGTTTATTGAGGCAATTTGGAAAACAGCTAAGTTGGCTGCAGCTGATGTGGAACCTTCTGTTGAAATGCTGTTTTCAAATTCTGATGGCAAAGCAGCAACATTTGTTCACCAACGTATTGATGCTACACCATCACAGCTTATCTCTGCACGCTGTAGTCCTTTTACACTTGTCCATCACTCAGTGCTACGTGACCTTTTGTTGCTATAAGTGTTTGTAGGTCTACTCAGTTGCTTGCACAGACATTTTGGTTTATGGCTGCTGAAAAAACTAGGGCTGCCCCCAACTAAGAATTTCTCTAGTCAAACAATAGTCGTCATTTAGGGCCATTAGTCGACTAGTCGCCTGCATGTTTACGATATTAATCTAAATATTAAATGATATATTTTGGGCGGGGCAACACAATGGTTTGAGTTGAAGGTGTGAGAAAGAATAGTATCAGTAACATTGTTAACACTGTGCTACATTACAGAGAAATACAAACCGTACTAATGAACCTTCATTAATATAGGCCTATATTTTATCTACAAGTGCACGTCACACACTGAGCGAGCCGCCTGTTAATGACGCTGTGGGCTAATGGGCATGTAGCTACTTCCATGTTTCAGATGATACGTCATGTTTGTAGTCGACCAATGAAGATGAGTTTACATATCACCTTGGGTTCGTCCTTCACCTTCTCAAAATGATCCCACACTTTGGATTTCCTGCCCGACATGTTATTAACTAGCCTATGGAATAACCGCAGGTACCAGCCCTGGAAATTAGAGGTGCTGTTTGTGTGTAGACCTATCGTCTGTGGGACAGATGTAAAGCTCTGGGTAGCCCTGCACTAACATGATCAACTTTTCTGTATTTATCAGACTGAATATTTACAGAAGAAGAGAAAGATATCTGTCGGCTGTGATTGGTTTGTTACGTGACTCCTGTCTGACTGCTGAGCGTGGCCTCTTCCTGTATCTGTCCTTTCAAATTAAATTCCCACATGGTCCAGTCATATAGGTTTTGATTTATTTTGACAAGGCGCAGCTCCTAATAGAGTTTCACATTTGTTTTATTTATTTATCTTGCAGACTAATGACCTCTCTGGTCTACTAACGTTTGGTTGACTTTTAGGAGCACTAGAGAGAAACCCATGGAAATCAACTGAGAGGTTCCAGACCAACACGCATTTGGGATTTGGTCGTGTAGTGTCAGGCTAGCAGATGTTATTACTGTGTAATTGCTTTGGTACTTTTTTACTTCGTTAACTGTAAAAAGCTATCTGTTAAAAAAAAATGTAGAAAATATGGTTGTAGTTTCTCACCCATATACATTTCAGTGATCAACCTTGAAATTAAAACAAAAGGCAAAGCAAATATCTTACGTTTCCACTGTCTCATCTTATGGTATCAGTCTTCTAAGCGAATAAGCACATTTTCCCAATATGGTGAACTATTCATTTAAATGAGGTGCACAGTAAGACAGTTACTCAGCTCAAGACTCATGTCTCCTCCTCTGCAGGGTGATGTCGGGCATCCTGGTGAGGCTGGAGATCCTGGACCCCAAGGAGAGAAGGTACGTTCACTGCTTTCCTTGAATGGAAAAGTTAAAGTTTTGTTCACATCTCTGATGACGAGGATGTTTGTGTTGTTGACTCTGAGTTTGCAGTTTCTGATGAGACTGTGGTTGCTGTCTGCAGGGTGAGGTGGGACCTCTAGGATTGTCTGGTCGAGAAGGCCCCTGGGGAGACCTTGGAGAAAATGGCGAAAGAGGTCCAAAGGGTGAGAAGGGCCACATTGGACTGATGGTGAGTGCAATTTTACTGCTCAGTATGTGTGTCTGGCTTTACATTTCAATGATACAATATACTTCCAACATCCTAAATGTTTGGATTAGGGTACTGGGATTAAAACATATCAGAGAGTGTTCCTTGAAAACCTCATGGCAGATGAGTCAGACTGATGTGTAGAAACTGTTCCTGACGTCATTGTCATCCTCCTGAACAGGGTGAGCCGGGGCTGATGGGTGAATTGGGACCTGCAGGTCTGGCGGGGTTGAAGGTGAGTCTGTTACCAGCATGTATTGATGCTCTTGATGGCATGCTGCTTGAAGTGACCTTTAAATTAACCTTTATTGAACTGTTCACAGCTGGGATAGAAATTTATCGATCCATATGACACATTAGTTCCACCTGTTTTCCTGTCACCACACATTAAAGCTGATGCTAGTGTTTATAGTTTTTTGTTTTTTTTGTTGTGTGTTTGTCCTCATTTCAGGGAGTCACAGGCCCTCGGGGACTCTCAGGGCCAGACGGACCTCAGGGCCAGAAGGTAATATTACACTGTTGTCAAAATAGTGTCATTTAAGCACGTCAAACAGAATAACACTGTGTTTTGACAAGAATATTTGTAGCTGACATTTTCAAATGACTTTTAGTTGATGATATTTTTGGTAACATGAATAAGTCATGTCACAATTTCCAGACATGTCTTCAGCGCTCTGGATCCATAGCTGAAGCAGGTTTAAGGTCAGATTGTTCCTGGTTGCATTTGACCTCATTTATTTATTTATGTGAGGTTTCAGAGTTTTCAGATGACAGAGACACAGACAGTTTTGACAATTTAGGTTTTGCTGTCCTGGAAATATGGACATTATTTTCCCTCCTAGAGATCAAGGACAAAGCTAGGCTTGTAGTGGTGAGCTGTTGTCTACGTGTGCAGCATTTGAATTACTGTTAAGGTTGCAAAGGATAAACCTCAGTGGGATAATAGATCATAGATAAAATCTGAAAGTTCTCTTGTCCTAAACTGTTCCACAGCAACACTAAAATAATATGTTCCTGCAGCTTGCACAACACCGCTATCAGTGTAGTAGCTTTAAGTTATCACCTCATTGGCGGGACCCCTGACTCATCTGGCACAGAATGTACTCTTTGTTGTACATCTTCGTTTTTTCTATACAGTACATCACCTGCAGAGCTGTGCTTAAATCAGATCAGTTAAACCAGAGTAAATGTCTCCATCTCTCCAGGGGGAGTCTGGGCCTGTAGGAATTACTGGACCTCCAGGGTCACGAGGCCCTCAGGTAATCTCCGATTCCATTTAACATTTTGCACAACATGGTGTACAGCACAGCGATAAGAGGAAAACCACTCGTTCCCTCCATTTGTCTCACACACAGGGAATAACTGGTGCTCGTGGTGTCAGAGGAGACGCAGGGGGGCTGGGGCCGCCTGTAAGTATCCTAGACAGTTTTTATTTCAATTTATTTGGTTTGTTTGCCAATCAAATTACACACAGATACACCATCTGTTGCACTGACGTTATCCTCACAGTCTATATTTGTCTCAAGCTAATACGCCTCATTCTGTATGTTTTGTTCTCTTGTGCACATTGTCCTGTGATGGCAGTATTTTAGTTTTCCCTTTGTTCTGTGACAGAAGCATGAGTAATTTAAGTGTTCATGAGAGGATTATACTTTTAAGTGATTCAGGGAGTGTAGCTAATTACAGTATTTAGGTTTTAATGGTCAGCATCACTGGTTGGACGGCTCCCAGCGCACGAATTCTGACTTTGTTGATCCCCTGACTATTCCTCTTACGTCACCATGGAGGAGGTTGACACTGTGGTTTTGAGTAAAGTGTCTGAGAAACTATTGGATGGAATTCAATGCATTTGGTTCAAGCTTTTGTCAGTACTTTGGTTCATGTTAGGGCTGGGCAATATAACAACTATGTATGATATATTGATATATTTTCAAGCGGGATATAGATTTAGACAACACCATTTGTATAGAGTGCCGAAGTCACGCCCCTTCCGGTGAAGCTCATGGGACCTTAGACCGGAAAAAATATGAATGGCAGTGAATGAGGAGAGAAATATTATCTTTTGGTCCCGTTTTAGTTGTGACATGAAATCCAAATATGTCGTTAATGAATTTAAAACATAAATTTTAAGGTCAAGAAAGTCATACTTTGTGGTAAAACTGTTGAGATATAAGCTTTTGAAAAAAACGTACTTAGAAAAACTACACAGGAGGCGGTCGCGTATGTGACGTCATAGCTTTCGCTCGCTTCCAGCAGCTTGGAGTGACTGCAACCTGGCACAAAACACACAGACATCTTCAATCATAAATCGATTAATCATAAAACAGTGGAATTTCAGCGGGGAGGCCAAGCTGCAGGAAGCAAGCGAAAGCTATGACGTCACATACGCGACCTCCTCCTGTGTACTCTTGAGTCTTTCTAATTAAAAGCTTTCACATGCTAATTTGCTAAACTAAAATGGTTCATATTGTAATCATTATTCTTGCTTAATGCCAGCATGTTAACATCGCCATTGTTAGCACATTAGCATGCTTGCGCTAGCCTTGAGCTTAAAGCAATGTTGTGCCTGAATACAGCCTCATGGAGCCATGGCTGCAGAATCTTTTTATTTTTTACCCTGTTAATCACAATAAAAGGAATTACCAGGAAAAGAAGAAGAAAAACTCAGTTGTTGCCTGTATTTGCTGTATTAACATACATACAGATACCTAACAACTTAGAAAGTGCAAGTCATTTGTAGATGTTTTCTTGGGATAGACTGTAGGCGGTTGAAGTGGTGCCAACAAACATGTTACCCCAGAGCTGATGCTGATTTAATTTACTTCTAAGTTAAATCTGATTTAGCCCCAATGAAAAATAATATTAACCTATCAAGGTAATTGTGTTCCTTTTCTGTGATGTTTGCACGACAGGGTCCTGTTGGACCAGTTGGACCCCAGGGAGACCTGGGAGCTAATGGGGACGGAGGGCCACAGGGAGAGAAGGGAGAGCCAGGAGCTCCAGGAGGACCAGGGGAACAGGTTAGTGAGGTTTTATTTATCTACTTTATGGCATCTATAAAAGCTAAGCACATGTCTGAATGGTGCTATATCTTCTTGATGAAAACATTCTAATGCAAATAAATAGATTTATTTACTGTGTGCAAATGTCCATAAAACAACATCAATAATACAAATCACCTGTGCAGGGTGAGGAAGGTCTGCCAGGAATCCAAGGTCCTCCAGCTCTGCCTGGGTTAGAGGTAAAAACCACTGAGTCGCGTCAATGCTTTGTCTGATTATTATTGCTGATGATTGCTTTTTTCCCCTTAACAACACTGTTATTTGTGCCTCTTTTCTCTTTTTCAGGGGCCTCCTGGAGAGATAGGACCCCAGGGTCCCCCAGGTCCCGCAGGGGCTCCTGTAAGTGTGTGGATAGGTATAACACAGAAACACTATGGATGATGAAACCATATTTTGCCTTCAGCAGCAGCTGGTCTATAATTATACCATTTGTTTGGCTGTGATTTCTTATTGACAATAATAAAAACCATAGTGTGTGTTTGTTTTGTTTGATTAAAAGATATTTTAACAGCACAATTTAAAAGAAAAAGGAAAAATGAAATCTGTCACTGCTTTGCAGGGAGTTCTGGGGAGACCAGGACCTGAGGGTAAACAGGGCATGGTAGGGGAGAAGGTAAGTTCCATTCCCATGTGTCATACATCTTATAATGTATAATTAACATATTTAATACATTCTAGTTTTCCAGAATGTGTCAGATTGTAATTGTTTTAAAGTAAAAATTATTTGGTCCATTTTTGGGGTTTATTCTGCATCATTTCAGTGATTGAAACAAGTAATAATTCAATGGAAACAACAAATAGGCTCCGGCCCCCCATGACCACCAACAGGATCAGGGGTTGTGGAAAATGAATGAATGAACAAATTAATGAATAATTCAATTTGTTTCACTGTGATTTTATTATATTGATCATGTGACTGCCTCACATTGGCTACAGGTACTATATATGTGAGGCCACACCTGTATTTTTTGAAGCCATGTTGAACTCCTACAGTATTCGAAACACGTTGACTTTTTAAATGATTCAGGCACTACAATGAAGGCTTTTTAATTATTCCTTCCTTGTTTATATTTTTTCATATTTTTAAAATGTTGAACCACTTCTTTAAAGCCTATCACCCACCTCTTACATACATTTGAGACTGAATCAAAGTATGGTGGGGGCTAGACTACCTCACTCAGTTTGCTAACACCATGAAGAAAGAAATGGAGAGCTAAACCCACCTTTCACCAGTTTGGGGTGGAAATAGATTTGGGTCACTTGCATCAGCTATTCAGCATGATCTTGTCGAATGAGCAGTTAGTTTTGCAGCAACAGTTACATTTCCATAGCAGGAGAGGGCATCTAACTCTAGTTTCAACCCCCAAAATAGAGTGTTGCAGGGATGAAGTTTTTTTGTAGGCCAATGCCAAAGTTAGTGTCATCCGGGTTCCCTCATCAAAAAGCCAATGTGACTTTTTTTGTTGGATTTCGGATTATTGCAGGGAGTAAGCTCAGTGGCAATCACAAGTTTATGATACTTGCATGTTTTGTTCAGCAAAATAATCTTCACAAATGAGCAACCCTTTATAATTTTTGAAGCATTTCCAGAAGTAAAAAGCTAGCATTAGGCTATAAATGAACTACATTCCGGTCACATGACTTCAACGTTGCCACCACTACAGGGCTGCTAAGCTGTGTTTGACCTGATGACATTCTGTAGTCTCATTTAGCAACTAATTAGCAACCGTCTGTTTTAAGACACTTAAAGGCTTCAACATTCACCAGTGGGATGTTTGCTGATGTATTTTATGTTGTAGAACAAAACAGGAAAGTCTCCTAAGCTTGTGTTAACCACGGACCTCATGTGAGGCATCTAACCAAAGATCTTAGACAGGTCAGGACCGTGAGGGAGGGAAAAGAACAGAGTTGAGTCAAGATGGAAGGTTCAAGCAGCAGCAGCAGTCCCTCCAAAACAGATTTCCATTTCCTGGCAATATCACCTTCACTTTGACTTCCAACATGTGCAGCACAAGTCTGTGCCAGTATTGTTTTTGTAACGATAATTTGACCAACTGTAAATGCTGAATATGCAAAATGCATTTTATTTGCATTGAAAATGTTCCGAGATGTTAAAAGCAAAAACAGAAACTTAGTGGAACTGCCTGCATTCATTTTTTGTATAAGGTGCAGTTTTTTAATGAATGATTTTGAAATTATCCAAAAGTATTCAGATTAGATTATATTGTATTTATAACCCGAATGAATTACCTAATTTATTAAAAGAATTGCCACATAATTTGTGTTCTGTAACTGCCTATATTTCAAAGTAATCTGATCCTGCCTGTCTTTTGCTTGTTTTGAGAACCAAATTTTTTTTCAGACAGCTCTTTTAAAAATTTGGAATATAAAAATAACCCTACAGCTGCTAAATTACTCCTTTACCAGTTGGAAAATGTTCAGAAGTGCACTAATTAGCTTTGTCACAGACCAGTTTATATTTAACCCCTACAGGGAGATGATGGCAAGAACGGACCACCAGGGAGGACGGGTCATGTTGGAAGGAGGGTAAGAGCTTTCTGTTTTCAGTCTTGTTTAACATTTCACAGGTAAAATTCAGTTTTTAATAATGTACAGATGTTGCAAATAATCCAGACTTGTGATGAATCCAACAAGGTCAATATCCAGTCACTGTCTGTCTGTAATACCGATGCTATTACTTTTTTATGACTCTGTGATAAGAGAGCCTTTGTTTGGTGTCAAAAACAGCAGCATTCATACAGATATTATGGAGTGTGCGTTGGATAAAATGGCCAGGAACAGACAATCTGGCAGCCTCTGCATGTGCAGATTCATACATAAAACATGAGGTTGCTTCGTGCATGTCCCCTTTTGTTTCTCTGTAACCTCATTGAAAAACATTGCAAACTTATCCACAGGGGAAACGGGGAAAGGCTGGAGTCAGAGGGTCCAGGGGAGACAGAGGACCTAAGGTGAGAAACACGGAAACAAGGCCACAGGCTTTGTGTACATCTGGTTTAATAATGATGTATGTGCCAACAGTAGATTGTTTTTTTGTCATCCAGGGCCAGAAGGGAGACACAGGACTGGTGGGCCTCCCTGGATGGCCAGGGCTCATCGTAAGTCAATTTATTTGTTCACTTAACACCTGTTTTTATTTCCTAGGCAAACATATTCAGCAGTCTGTCCTGCTGTGGAGGGATGAGATTAATAAAGTGATGAATTTCACAATTAAAGTGCGTTTGATCAATCAGTGATGTGATTTCCTTTTGATATGTTTCTTTCATTTGTTGTCCCCAAGGGAATCCCGGGCTTGCGTGGAGAGCCAGGAGATCAAGCTGAAAAGGGGAAAGAGGTAAAGAAGAATTTATAAGCCCAACACACACCCAGTGAAACCTTTATTTTTATGATCAAACCCAACTGGATCTCATTGTATTCAGTGTGTAAACAAGGCTAGCTTCTGTTTTTGTTAAAATGATAGGGATTTATTCAGGATTCAGTAAAAAAAATAGCATTTTTGTTTGATTTATTTTTAATAGAATAGTATTAGTATGTTGCTTTATTTATAAAAATCCAGTTATAAAATAATATAAATCTATAGTACTGAGTGCTGAGCACCGAGCTTAAGATTCTGGAGCATATCGTAAGGATGTCACTCAGATTTTGTCTTAACATCTGACTCCACAAAGCAAGTAGTGCTGCTGGAACTTACGGTTTCCCTGGGAGGACACATGTGCCAAAAAAGGCCAAATACCTTGAGCTGTTAGAGGCCTGTAGAGAGAGGTTGAAAGGCCCACTGTGAGCCAATCGAGGTGGGCTGCAGGGGTTTCACCGGGCACTGATGCTTGGCATCAGAGGGTTGCAGGAGAGGAAAGCCACCGGAAACATCAGTGAGGCTGCAGAAAAAGCCTCAAGGTGGCTGTGGATCAAGAGGGCAGAACCATGGTGTCATGCGCAGCTTGGACACAAGCCGGGGACTGATCAGTGGCTGATGAGCTAAGTCCCGAAACACCCTTTGACTCTGTTCATGACTGATGTGTCCAAGCTGCACCAACTAGGTATTTCAAATAGATAGTATTATATAAAATATGTGCGTTTCATACATATATAAATACAAACATTGTACATAAGTAAGTTGATTTAATTTATTCTCTAGGACCACTGCAGCCCCAAGACAGTAACAATAGCCCACCAACATTAGCTACGTTAGCTAAGCAGTCTTAACAAACAGCTGCTGCTAATCAGTTTTTTTTTCCAAAAGTTGAAGTTTGTCAGTACAGTTGGAGCAGCTATGAACGGAACAGGTTTAATCGATTGGGTCAAAAGTATTGTGACATAGAAAGTAAAGGTAAAGTAGAAAACTGTACAGTTCTGAGGACAGCTTGCATTCAAGCATGCACGAATTGTTGGGAGACACCATCCAAGTAATGGCGGCTTGTGTACTTAGAGTACTTTCCTGGATTCGTCTATATATAATGTGGTGGATTCATATTTTTGAATGATTATTTTTTAGGGCGTTTTGCCTTTAATGACAGGACAGTTTGAAGTGTAAAAGCAGGAGAGATAAAGGGGACGACATGCAGTAAAGGGCCACAGGCTGGAACCGAACACATGACTGCTGCGGCAAGGACACTGCCTTTGTACATGGGGTGCTCGCTCTTCCTACTGAGCTACTGGGCTCTCTGGTGGTGGATTATTTAAATTCGCTTCCCCCACTTCATGAAAGTGGCACACAGCCGAACTTGATGTGTACAGAAGATGTGGATTATCATTAATAAGCCGAAATGGAGAATACTGTTAATAGAGAGGTGTTGCTGCACACAATGGTATTTTATTGTGCTGTTCTGTTGTCTGAGTGAAGACGGAGACTTGACTGTATTGTTTCTTCAGGGTGAGAAAGGAGACATGGGACTACCTGGGCCGCCTGGAGCTGATGGTATGAAGGTAGGAGCTGCAAGACTTAATGTGTTAATACGGAGACAAATATAATCTCTGCAAAACAAATAATAGAAATGTTTGGTTGGTAACTGTGTCCGAAAGTGTGACGGTAAAGCAGCCAGCAATGTCCATTATATTTCTGTACCAGTAGTTACAGTACAGTACAGTGAGCCAGTTCCAGGGTTTTGTACTTGGTTCATGCTGCTCACTGGTGAGGCCCCCTGGGACGCTAATAGAACAGAGCCATTGTTAACGTTAGTAGTGTTCCCTGCTGTGCCAGGTCAAGATGTCAGCTGTGGAAAAGGCCTATTCTGACGTCCGAAATGTGTGTGTGTATGTGTGTGTGATGGGGGTTGGAAGGGTAGGGGGGTCTTAAGCTGTTCAATGATCCGGTAAGCACTTGTGATGGTGCCTCAAAGCTCCACTGTGGGACTTTTACACATAAATGCAGGTACATTACACTCAGCCCTTGTCAAATGAGTTCACACACTGCTGATTAAGCCCATTGCCGCCAGGGAAAGCTCTCTGTATATCTCAGAATACTGGAGTTTTGGTGTCAGAGGTCTGTGGCGCATTTTATGGCAAGCAGGCAGAGCGAACAGGGGAAGAGATTATTTATTTATTTTATTTTTTCCATTTTGTTTTCCTCAATGCTTTACCTGTATGTGCGTGATTCTGATGCTTTCTTCTGATACTATGTATGTTGACAATTTGAAATAAATAGTCTTTCAGGAAAAGGGATGGGGGGACCATAGCGACGGAGCAGCAGCTAGGAGTATGGTGGAGGCTATGGCAGAGAAGCGTTTAAGAAAGGTTTCTGGAGTGGATGCTCCAGATTAAAAATTCACCCTGCAAAGAAAGGATTAAAGTAAAAAAAAAAAAAAAAAAAGATGCAGCAAGCTCACCTGCAGGCATATGTCATAAACACACATACACAGTGTTTATGAAATTACTTCCACTGCCAGAGGGGGGAGACAAAAGTTCTGCACTCCAGCTTTAAAGGAATATGTGCACTTACCTTTATTTAGCGAAAGTAAATAGAGTAACCACGCTCGTGGATTTGGAATAGTGACATTTTCGATACATATTCAATACAATTTAATTTCATAAAATTCTCACTCCACCACATACTATAAGTTTTTTATCCATCCATTTTCATCCGCTTATCCGGGGCTCGGTTCGCGGGGGCAGCAGGCCAAGCAAAGCACCCCAGACGTTCCTCTCCCCAGCAACACTTTCCAGCTCCTCCTGGGGGACCCCAAGGTGTTCCCAGGCTAGATGAGATATGTAATCCCTCCAGCGTGTTCTGGGTCTGCCCCGGGGCCTCCTACCAGTGGGACGTGCCCGCACTTCCCTCACACACTGTGGTTTCCCACACTAACGTACAGTGAAGAACAGTAACACAAAACTAAATGACAAAGTCCAAACACAGCACGTCCTTCACTGCCTGTTTATCATTGAGATAACAGGTGTGAATGATTTAAAAATGTATTAGTCTTGTCCAGAGGGTTTTTAAAACATTATCCTGACAGGGGGAGTGGAGTGAGTTATAAAGGGGTGAGTTATAAAGGGGATGTGAAGGTCCCTTTGTAATGAAAGTTGTTTTACATCAAATTGGCTCAGTCTTGGAGGAGGTGCCTGCTGTTTTAGTTGCATGATTGATGATCCAAAAAAAAAGTTTTGATTCATTTTTAACCGAGAGAAAGTTGTACCAGGATGGAATGTTAAATGTCTGACTGTTATTTGTAGACAGCTGTTAAAATGTCCTTCCTTATGCTATCCCTCAGCATGTAGAGGCACATGTTGCTATCCTGATTCTAAAGGCCTGCTTAACAATCTATTGTCTCTACAACAAGGCTTATTGCAAAGCCCAAGAAGAGATTTATTGAAACTAGGGTGAACATATTTGACCACAATTGAAGGTTTGGTAGAATATTCATTTATACAGTCCATGGTTAGACTCTATATATTTCTCTTATGGATGTTTTTTGAGTTTCCTTGTGGGTAAGTCATTGGAAACAGTATGTCTGTCCTTTTTTTTTAATCAATTAATGAATTTACTGATTTTTCATAGGGTATTCGTGGTGCTGTTGGGTTTCCTGGTCCAGTGGGCACAAAGGGCGAGCAGGTACCTTCTTATCTTCGCACTTGTGTTTTCAAGCTTTAATGTTTACTACATTTGAATTAGGGCTGCACAATTAATCGAATAGTAATCTTGATCATGATTTTGGCTTCCCACAATTTAGTAAACATAATCAACTGTGATACTGACATTTAAAATGCGTGCTCTGTATATCAAGCACTTCTTAAACTAACAGCCAACCCCCTTTTTGGGGAGCTGTCCTGCCTCTGCACACACCATGCCATCCAGAATAAAAGGTAATATACAACAAAGCAGACAAGTGTAACGAAAATAAAATGTCTGGAGCAGAAGGTGAAGAGCTCGTCCCTTGAAACGAAACGAAATATTTCGGAAGAGTGAGACTTGTGTCTGAGCTGCAAAGCAATACAACTGACTTGTTCACCTATCTGAGAAAAAAAAAAAAAACCACTACAAACTGCAATACCATCAATTCATGAGGGCCAAGAAGAATAATGTTCCAAACAAAACCTCACTGAATCCCCATCCTTGTCCAGTGTCAACTCAAAAATCCAGCAATGCCGTACAGCACGTCACTGTATCCACCCAGCCCCCAAAATGGACTAAAATAACCAATGCAATGACATTCTATTTAGCCAAAGATAGTGTCCAACAAACACTTTAATTAGTAATTTGCTTCTTGGAAATGGACTGAAGTCAGATGAAGAAAAACCTTATCTTGAGTCTTATTTTGATGCAGTGATTTGTACATTAGCAGGAATGTGGCACAACCTAGAAGTAAAAGCAGTGTTCTGTTTATTTCAGTATGAAAGTGCAGTAAAATTATTTTGTCCCTAAAATCAGTGGATCCATCCATCCATTTTCATCCGCTTATCTGCGGCCAGGTCGTGGGGCCAGCAGGCCAAGAAAAGCACCCCAGACGTCCCTCTCCCCAGCAACACTTTCCCATTCCTCCCGGGGGACCCCAAGGTGTTCCCAGGCCAGATGAGATATGTAATTCCTCCAGTGTATTCTGGGTCTGCTCTGGGGCCTCCTACCAGTGGGACGTGCCTGAAACACCTTCAGCAGGAGGCACCCAGGAGTCATCCTGATCAGATGCCCATACCACCTCAACTGATCCCTTTTGACGTGCCCTACGTCCCCAGCGGCCCTACTCCAGGCTCCCTCCAGATGTCCGAGCTCCTCACCCTATCTCTAAGGCTGAGCCCAGACACCCTTCAGAGGAAACTCATTTTGGCTGCTTGTGTTCGCGATCTCATTCTTTCAGTCACTACCCAGAGCTCATGACCATAGGTGAGGGTTGGGACGTAAATGGACCAGTACATCGAAAGCTGCGCCTTCCAGCTCAGCTCCTCTTCACCATGACAGTCCGGCGCAGTGCCTGATTCATCTTACACTCCATTCTACCCTCACTCGTGAACAATACCCTGAGACACTTGAACTCCCTCGCTTGAGGCAGTAACTCTCTCCCAACCCAGAGGGGGAAATCCACCATTTTCCGGCAGAGAACCATGGCCTCAGATTTGGAGGTGCTGACTCTCAATCCTGACCGCTTCACACTTGGCTGCAAAACCACCCCAGTGCCTGCTGGAGGTCAAGGTGTGATGAAGCCAATAGAACCACATCATCTGCAAAAAGCAGAGATGCAATTCTGAGGACCTCAAACCGGATCTCTTCCTCCCCCCAGGTGCAAGTCAAGATCCTGTCCATGAAAATCACAAACAACCCTGGTGGAGGCCAACACCCACTGAGACTGTGTTTGACTTTAAATCAGTGAATACTCCTGATAAATAATCATGATCTGAATATCAATCAAAATAAGCGTTGTCATGATCATTTTAGCCATAATCATGCAGCCCTAATTTAAATATGTTTTAATGATGTCTAGCTTTGACAAATGTGCACCTTCCTCTCTCTGTGTATCTCTTGTAGGGAAATATTGGTCTATCAGGACCGAGGGGAACACCGGGGATGCCAGGAATGCCTGTAAGTTTCATGTCAGAAATCAGGGTGACGTCTGAAATCTTTTACTTCACTTTGCAAGTAGTTTATGTAACATATTTTATTCATTGTACTTTCTTTTGTTGCTGGCTCTTGAACTGGGTTTGTAACTGGCATTTTGTTTTTGAGTTTGGCTTTCATGTTGTTTATGTTGTTACTTTGTTTTGTGGAAAGAACCTTCCAACTGTCTCTGAAACTCCCTACAGATGTACAAAGTTTATTCAGGCTATACATGTTTTACTTGTTGTCTTGGATATTTTATAGTTTGAATTCAAGCAGTTCATCTGTCACTCTGATTTTTCTTTCTCCAGATTGTGTCTGAAAAATGGAGCGAGACACAAACGTGTGATGGAAATGTTATTGTTTTGTAAGATTAACTCATGCAGACTGTTATCTGTCAGCCAAATAATCTTTTCTTCAGCTGCCAGTCTGTTGAATCATTCACAGTTCACCAGCACATCATGATTGTGTTCAGCTCACTGTGTCTTGGGGGGGGGGGGGGGATTCCATTGACTTTGGTTATAAAATCTGCGAAGCCGTGTCTGATAGGTTCTTAATGCAGCATATAAAAGCACTCGGAAGCTCTCTGTCGATAAATGTACTTCACCGTGGAAAAAATTGTACTAATGCCCTTTTCCTCCCCTGTTCTCTCCTCTGTTGCAGGGTTTGTTTGGATTAAAGGTATGATATCATCAACTCAAGCACTCTTGTCCTGACAGATCAAACTCTCCTCAGCTCTCACTCACCCTTATCTGAAGCGCTGAATGCCCCGCAGGGTTTTTAACGTTAGGATCGCTCCGGTTGTGTGTTGATGGCACATATAATCATAAAGCTGTCACACTTTGGAGCTGGTGTTAGAATGTAATGAGATTTTCCAGCCATCTTCATTTCCATATCAATGTGTTTTTATAGTTAATGGTGGGGTATTGTTGTACGGAACAGCGCTGAATTGTATGTTGTGCTTATCACATTTTCTTTTCCCTGCAGGGTTTGAAAGGATACCAAGGTTTCCCTGGTGTGCCCGGCAGGAGGGGGCTTCCAGTGAGTTCACAGCAGTCTGTTGCATAGGATAAAACAAACTGTAAATAAGAGTTTGAGTGGTTGCAATGTGCAATGTCCAAATTGTATAGATTTATACAAATGTGTATAGATTGACAATGCCTGATAAACTCAATAAATATTAGATTAAGGCCCGAACATACTCGGGCGGAACGTACGCGTACGTCCACCACATTGTTTGATTTAGGAAAACTGTCAAAATGTGAAACAGCTTAAGAAATAAACCACTGCCATCTCATTGCCTCACCACTCAGTTGTTTGATGAATATAAGATTTTTACAATTGGAGCATAGTGTGAGACTTTATTCACTTTATAGTTCTATCTCTTGTGGTGGATAACAACTGGATTCTTATATATATATATATATTTTAGTGTTGTTGTAGTGTTTAGTAGTGTTGTACCCAACATATGCATCTTCCTTGTGTTTTAGGGTCCACCAGGGGTCCCAGGACCCCCAGGACAGTCACTGAACATGACGCTAACTCAACTCAAGGCAAGTTGTTTGTGTCTTCAGTGTTGAAGTATTTTGTTAAATGTAGGGTTGGAATTTTATGTTATCATGTAAGCATTTAAAATGTGTTGTGACTGCACTACAATATATATATATTTTTTTTTTCTCCCCCCCTGTCCAGGACCTGATGTATGTGTCCGATAAGCCCAACTACCCTCTGATCCAAACTCTGCTAGATTCTCTGCAACAGGAGCTCCGGCTGCTGGTGGATCCTCCTGACGGCAGCAAGGAGCATCCTGCCACCACCTGTCTGGAGCTCTGGCTCTGTCACCCTGAATACAGCAGCGGTAGGTTCCCAAAACAATGAAATAACAGTGAATCCGCTTTGAATTATTTTGGGAATTACAAAGCTGGCTGGAGTTCTGGACATTGTCCTTCCTGTATGTCTGCATCAGACAGGACATGCCGACAAAATACATTTTCCTGCTAACATTTATAATTTTAGCCACAGAAAAACTAATTTTAGATTGAACATAATACACCTTTGATACAGTCCAGTACGGTAGAGTGGTTGTGTTCCTAGTGTTGCTCAGCTCCTTCTCTGCGTGTGAAGCCCAACAATTCCATCCCTCATGGATCTCATTGAACTCTCGCTAACCTTTCTCTGCAGGAATGTATTACATTGACCCCAACCAGGGCAGCACAGCGGACGCTCTGCTGGCCTACTGCAGCTTCTCTCCCACATCAAAACAGACCTGCCTTCATCCTCAAGACTCTCAGGTATAAAGGCATCACCTGAGAAAGGCCACAGGAAATTGCATCTCTGGATCAATGGCCTGCCCGCTATCTTCACTTATTCATGTTGTATGACCTGACTCGCAATTCGGTGAACTGTCAGTCTGCTCACACTTTGGTAGTGATGGCGTAGACTTGATTCCTACAGTGTCACTTGTGAAATTATTTGATTCACTGACTTTGTTGCTGAGATCAGCAGTCTGGGACACACACACACACACACACACACAGATTCTTTCACCCTACAGTTTCCAGGACTCACTACAAAATTCCATAAATATGATTTCAGAGCATTATGATAAAACATATAAATTCTAGTGATTACAAAACATATAATGTTTTACATACAATTTTGTCCAGTGGGAAAGAGGCTTTAGTCTCGCTTTAACATTGTGCTGTAACGTTGGTGAGTGTTTAAGAAGATTTAGATCTCAAGAGTCCATCCTGAGTAGATAAAGGTTAAAAATTCGTCCTATTAATTACCCAGCAACACTAAGCTTCATGCATGAAAAATTATTCTTCCCTGTGGGAAGGAAGGGAGCAATGCGTGGCTAATAAAGACAATACATTCATTCAAAGGACGATCAGGACACAGACGTTATTATTGTTGTTATTATTGTCCTTTTCTCTCCTGCGGTCTGCATCAAAACACAAAACGCACCTCTCACCTCTAATAGAATCAAAACTCCATAAAAAATTGACTCGCTCATCCAGAGAATAATATGAATTTGGTCTCAGGTAGCGTGAAGTGAATGCATAGCTCACCCAGGTAGCCACTTTACCTCTGGTTCCTACTTGAGCTGCATGCTAATCCAGAGTTCACCAGCCGCTGACTGAACAATGTTGACCTTCAGAAGTTTGTTACAAGACAGCCGGACTTACATTCAGGTGTGGAAATACGTGCCTTCTTTTCTCTGTCTGCAGTTTCCTATGAAAGCCTGGATGGAAGAATTTTCGGAAGAAGGATCTTTTGAGTGGCTTAGCAGGCTGGAGCAGGGCTTTCAGGTGAGTGACTCCTCTTGAAGGGACCAAAACTAAACGCTGGATCTCAAACAAAGACTGCAAAAATAATGCACATACTACAATGATGTCACCTATTGGTTCGTGGACTCCCATGACTCCCTCTGGAGTCAGGGGTGACCATATTTGGGGGGAGAGGTCGGCACTGTGGTGGAGCGAGGGGTGGATCTGACTAAGGACACTATCAGCAGACAGCCTGTCACTCAAAGAAGCCCTGCCCTTTGTTTTTAAGCCTTAATAAAATGTAAACAGGTGAGTTATATAACAATTCACACCTGTACAGTTGTCATGAACAGGGATATGAGCTATAGAGAACAAAATAGTTTTTTGTACAAGGCTGTAAAGTCAGGCATTTTAACATGGGGGTCTGTGGGGATTGACTGGCTTCTGGAGCCAGCCTCAAATTACAATTTTTGGCACTTCCATGTTGGCTCCATTTTTCTGTCCTGGGGGTTGCCGTTTGATGTCAAATCACAGTTTAGTATATTCATTAAACCCTGTTAATTGATATTATTGGACACTCTGGGGCAGTGGAAATCCACAGCAATCTGAAAAACCCGGACTCTTACATATTGAAACTATATGTTCACCATAAAACAATGAGCTAATGAGGCTAAAAGGCTGCAGGCAACACCTTTCACATTAAATAATATAAACAAAACTGGAGATACATGTCACAATAGAAAATATAATTTTCTACAATGATGTTCCTGTGTTGTTTTCTGTCACAAGATTAAGTGTTTGATTAATGACACTTTGTTCATTTTAAGGTATGTTTGCTTTTACCGTTAAAAGTAACTTTGGCATTTTCCAACCTGGAACGTATTTTTCCTTGTTTTTGTGTCCAAGTGACTAATGGGAACAACAGTTTTTGGAGTGGAACAGCTTGGGCATGTGCATATCGACTGTGTACATCCACTAAAAGTGCTTGTTTTTGACACTGATAGGCTCAGATTGTTATTTTTGTTATTTTAAGTGTCTGACAACATTATGTAAACAATCCCTACAGAGTTGGACCTTTTTGTTAACAAGTAAGATCCATTTTGTTAACCAGAAACACCCATGAAATCACTGTCACCAAACCCACCAGACTCCATTTAAATAAAGATAAATTTTATCATCATAGAAAACTCTTCATGTAGAGTCAACAGAAACAAAATAAAAGTCACAAAACCTGTCTTAGTTTGTCTTTCTACTGCTTAGACATGCACCAACTCTGGTTTGGTTGAAATAAACCCTTAATTCACCCATTTAGATGTGGAAATATGCTCTCTCTCCATACACACTAAAATTACTGTTTATTTAAATGGAGTCTGGTGGATTTGCTGATGGCAACTTCAGGGCTGTTTCTGGTTAAAGAAAAGGGATCCTACTCTTAAACAAAGACGTCTGTCTCTGCAGAGCTTCTTTCCATAATGTTGTCAGACACTTAGAATAATAATCTCATTAGTGGCAAAAACAAGCACTTTCAGTGGACATAAAGTGATGATGCACAAATGCCCCATGTGATTACATTGTAGCCTGTTTCACCACTGCCAGCTGCTGCACTCTCAATATGGGACCACTTTCAAAAATTGTTGTTCCCATTAGTCACTTAAACACAAAAACACAAGAAAATAGGATCCAGGTTGGAAAACACCACAATTATCCTTTAATATTGTCACAGTTTCTCCATGCCAGCTGACTCTGTTAATACTTTACATTCTTATTCCTTTCTCACCAGTTTTACTATCCAGGTGCAAATGTGGTCCAGATGCGTTTTCTAAGGTTGCACAGCAGCACGGCCTTCCAGAACATGACCTACTCCTGCCACCCAGGACACAGACTGGGGCAGACAGACAGAGAAGTCAAATTCCTCACTGACACAAGGAAGCAAAGTTACCTCGGAGCACTGAAAGACTGTGTGGTAGGTGAAATGTCCCTTTTCATAGTGCCCTTGGGAGACTTAGGGAAGTACAGGTTATCCTGCTGCTGTTCTTTTGTTGAGACAAAACCTGTAACAAGTTATGCTAAAGTACTGTCACATGAAAACATAATGATTCCTGACTGTTAAATATATGTATTGTGTTTCCTGCGTCAGCCTGGAGAGGAGACCGTTTCTGGAGCCCGGGAATCTGTGTTTGAGTTTGAGGACCTCCATCTGCTTCCTCTGAGAGACGTAGCAGTAATGGGAGGCGGAAACTTCACACACCAGTTTGGCTTCACTGTGGGGCCTGTGTGTTTCAGCTAGAGGTGCGAGAAAGCAGTACCGTCCCAGAACACTCACAGATCCAGGACACAAACCTCTGTTCAAATCATGGACGCCCAGAGGACAACAGGAGCATCTCTTCCAGTTTCTGAAGATGTCACTTCCTTTTCCTCTTGTTTTGGGGAATTTGATCTCTCGAGTTGAGTGACTCCATATTCATGAATTTGAGAGGACACAAGGCTTTTTTTTTTCACGGAGAAGTCAATTTTGTTTACAGAGACGTTTATCTTGTATTGAATAATTTAAAAATGTATGTTTTTTTATCCTTTTTATATACAATGGTTTTTTCTCTGTTTGATTTTTGTTATGTATTTTGGGCTTCTGTAATAGCCTGCTCATTGTGTATATAAAAGCCAGACTGTCCTTACTGACCTCTTAAAGCAATAATTCACCCACAAAATGATTATTTCTAGATCAGTTGCTCACCCTGTGTTATGTTGAGTTTATGAAGCAAACTTTACTTTTCTCACATCCCTTCACAGAGAGCGAAAAATCCAAAAAGAGAAAATTCTTGATGAATTGACAGGGCTGTATTTAACAATAGCAAAACTATGTCAAAACATCTGTTTACAGACTGTCACACAACTCATGCAGTATAATCCAAGTCTCATTAATCCAGTCATATGATCAGTACTTCCCAAACACATGCATTTTTGCTAAAACCTTACTATTTAAAACACCTAAACATATGAGTAGCACCTGTGTTAGCACGTCTGTGAGACTGTTTACATGCTACTCCTGTCGAAGGGTTTTAAATAGTAAGGTTAGGGAGAAAATATTTGGAAAGTACTCAGCGTGCTAGGGGCATTTTTGCCTTTATAGATAGGACAGTTGAGCGTGAAGGGGGGAAAGAGAGAGGGGTATGGACATGCAGCAAGGGGCCACAGGCTGGAGTCGAATCCGGGCCGCTGCGGCAACAGCCTTGTACATGGGGCGCCCAAACAGTGTTTTGTTTTATCTCCATGGTATATGAGTTAGTCCCAACTGTGTGCATACGGCATGCAACAGTACATACTTTTTAATGCCAGCTGCAGTACTAACTAAAAGTAAAAAGAAAGTATGCGATTCGGAACACACCCTTAAAGTACAAAAAAACAACAGCACGGTCCCCTTTTACTCCAATTGATCAAAAATTTTCTCTGTTTTTGGATTCTCCGTTCACTGTGGAGGCATGTGAGAAAACCAAAGTTGTCTTTAAGAACTCACTGTAACTCTGGCTGAGTATTTGATATACATATGATCATATTGTGTGTGAAGTATTCCTCTAACAATGTGTTCTGCATGGGGACACAGCTACTGTGGTCCCATTGGCCATGTGTGACCAGGCCAGTAAACCTTCTCACTGTAAGTTTAGTACTGTAAGTGACCTCAGATGTGTCACTTTTCTCAAGGTGCTGGTCAAGTTTTATTTTAAAGACCCAAAACAGTAGAGGGGGACAGTCATATTGTGTTGTGTGTACTTGATGTCAACAGCAAGACCAAATTTCCTCAGTTTGTTAGAATACAAAACCTTTTTTATTGTTTTTTACAGTTTCATGTAATTGTATGTTTTTGGGTTTTTTACGTCTCAGGTATGATGCATTGATAATATACACATGGGCACTGATGCTGCTGTTGCCACGGTATGTTGGTCAGTTCTGTAGTTTAGCATTAAAGCAAGACTTTGTAGAGTGTTTAAGGGTAAATCCATGAAGACATCAAAACCAACATTGACAACAACTGTGTATTAATCCACAACTGAAAATAGTCCGCAACGAATAGAGTATTTACTCCTGTTTGAGAAACGTTGGCTCAGTATAATAGTGCCCAGCTGTTTTAGGAAGGGACGGACTAAAGTATTGTTGGTTTTGCTCTTTTCATTCGATTTATTGACGATAAGAAAATGACAAGAACGCCAGCCTTATCCTTTCAAACTCCTGCACACTGTTGTCAAAAAGTGTTTCAGTCGTATATCTTTATTAGGCTTCAGAACAAAAATTGGCTTCATAAAGACAATGGCTGACTGAAAAATGAGGTGAAACAAAATGGTGATTCAGTCTGATTATAAGGCAACTATTTTCCCTCGTTCATGACAAAAACATTGCCGCTGCTTTAATACACTTTGTGCTGACAGTGTTTGAGAGTTTACCGCATTGTCATGAGATTTCTTTCTGCTACATTAGACTTATTACTTTTTTAGCAATAGAAATGTCGAGTGTTTAAAGATATTCTCTCTCTTTCTATCAATCTCACGCAAACCAAAGACTGAAGCAGCCCGAGCTTTCATATCCACCTATTCTCTCTCACAGCAATACTGTATTTCTTTCGCTGTACTGTAAAGATCATGCATAAGTTCGGCTGTAAAGCGCAAGAGTAGTACCCAGGCCCTGCAGAGCTTCTGTTGGAGGAAAAAAAAGTGCCTATTACCAGCCAGTTAACATTGAGTAATTGCTGTCTACCTGAATTTCTGCTTCACTCAATCTGAGAAGTGCTTGGGTCCAGGGAAAAGAAGTAAGCCTTGTACCTTCTCAGCTGAATCAGGATTTGGTGTTTATGTCCCAGAGTCGGTCAGCAGGGAGTGATGAGCGGTGCCGTGTGCGGTCTGCAGGGAGGAGAGGATTCATTCGAGTGAGATCTCAGGGAGTTTGTGCGAAGAGCGTAGCGTAGCGGCTCAGACAAAACAGCAGCTCTGCAGCTGGAAAACACCAAATCTTAATTTTCTTGTTTATACCAAACTCTCAGCTGTGGAGAATCTGAGGGCCTGGGAGTGTTTCACAGGGCTATAGCGGGCCACTGCTATTTAACAGGAAAGAAATGGACTTGAAGGGATACTTCACCCACAAAATGATCATTTTGTATTTATTGAATTTGTAGAAAAAAAACCTGCATGCCTCCATAGTAAAAGGAGAATCAAAAATTTAGAAATTTCCCATAAAATTGTTGTTGTGACACAAGTTATTTTGTGGGTAAAGTATTTCTTCAGTCCTAATCTCAACCACATGAACTGGATAAACGTTTAAGCATTTCAGCCACGGGTTTGCAATTCTGGCCTGGTGTTGTTTTGTTTTGTTTTGTTTTTTGTTTTTTATATATCTAGATTTGTCATATCATCATTCCATATGATTGCCTTAGCTGGCTGAGACTGATCATTGTTACTTTACTTGTTTTGTACAAATTATCATTTTTTGGAAATATGAAATGACATGCTGGACATCTGTCTTGTGTGATCCTCCCTGTCAGCTCATTCAGAGTATTGCGTCAGCTGAATTAAAAAAATACATAACCAAGTCTTGACTCTGTGTCTTTAATCATCTTTAGTTTTACAGTTATTTGGTCATAAATCAAAGTAGTTTGACTTGATGATGGCACTAGGTACAACATCATTATTATTCTAAATCCATCCAGTTGTTCAGATATTTCAGTCTGGGCCAAAATTGTGGGCCGACTGAGTGATACTGACATTGCATCTCTAGAGCCAGCATGATTTAAGGTAAGAGGTCACATCATATAATGTTTGACACTAAACCTGTAGTTACAACTTCGGAGGAACGGCTGTCACAGTTTGCTGCTCACCAAAAACTAATAGATTCAGAGAGGAAGTGTGCTGCATGGACATCTGCTGCTACTAGGGCATATTAGCACTGAATTTATTTGTTGTCTTTTAATGTCTGAAGCATTATTTTGTCAGACAAGTATGCAACAAACTGTCATAACAGACGGCACTGTACAAATGTGGGTTTATCCTCCAATTAAAAGAAAGCGCTAGTCATTGGAATTTTTGCCATATATTGGGATGTTATTGCCAGCTACATGTCAGAAAAGAATACTTTAATGGCCTATGTTTACAACGATAAGTCTGGAGACATTAGGCTGACACAGGAACATTATCAGCAGAATTAATGTCTAATACATTTATGTACAGTGTATTTAAGTGTATTTAGTTGGATGCTGTTAAAACTAACTGGCATAAATTACTAACCAGTTTGATCACTTAAGTCTGCCTTAAAAGGCAACCCCTGTCACTGCTTCCATTTCTCCTGTCTTTCAAATGCAGACCTAAGTGCTAATATCGTAGGCAACTGGACTTGCTCGAGTGTTTTTTGAAGAAGCTTTGCCTCTCATCCAAGAAGCTTCTTCAGGTCTAACAGGCTGGTGTGGAGTTGTAGGCTTTAAACTCTGTGTAGAGTTGTCGAGGTCACATGTGAGTTGCTGACCCACCTGGCCATTGTGTGTGTCACTAGGGTTAGATGAGTCCAGATGTGAATGAGTGTTGAATTGTCTGGGAAGGGATCCCAAGATTGCATTGTAGTTGGGTGGTAATTGGTGTCACAGGCCAGCTCCTCTGTTCAATGGTAGTCGTTTCAGTTTGACGTACATGGCTTATTTTATGCTTCTTTCAAACCAACTGTCAACCAAACCATCCATCTATCCACAGTCACCCTGCCCATCCACTTATTGCTACCATGGTTGCTACCTGAGCCAGGGATGGTAAAAACAAAAAGAATAGCAACTCAGGTACATCATTGTTAAAAGTGGGCTGTTGCCCCTTAACTTGCATTCAGCATGTTTATCACCTACCACACAGCACAGTGGGCCAGACAAACAACAAAACCAGAGCCATGAGGTTTCTGGAGCGCTATCAGCTGTGCCTCAGCGATTGCCTGCCCAGCAGTGGTGGAAGATATATTCAGATCCTTAACTTAAGTAAAAGCACTGATGCAACACTGTGGAAATACTCCACTGCAAGTAAGAGGCATGCATTCAAACCTTACATAGAGGTAAGTGTTATCTGCAAAAATAAAACTAAGCTACTCACTCTTTAGTAAAAAGTTCCCTGTCAGTGTTTTACTATGATATGCGATATTCCTTGATTGATAATATTACTGCTGCATTAGTGCATATATGCATTTTACTGCTGTAGATGCTGAAGGCTGTGCTCATTTTAACTCAAGAGAAAATATCAATAATATAAGACAATATCCCAGTGATAAAATTTCAGTTGATTAATTCCAGTAAATCACTAATCGAGTCTTTTAGTCAGCTGAACATGCAAAAATGTAAACTTTGTCCACAGGCAAGCACACAATTGAACTTTCTGTGCAATATAGTTCAGTATATTAATTTATTCTCCACAATACAACTTGCATGTACATATTAAATTGACATATAATGCAAATAACTGTACATATTTTTTATTTCTATTCTTATTTTTATTCTATTGATGTAACAAACTAGTTTATACAGTGAAATGTAGCACTTATTGGTATATTTTTATACATTTTGCAGACTCAGACTGAACATATTTGTATTGTTAATATTTTACATACAAGTGTTAACCATTGTAGTATAATGCACACTTTATTTTATCTGTATTTTATTTTAATTTTATTCTATTTACATACTTCTTATTTCCTTCTTGTAATTCACAACATCCCCTCAAAGATCAATAAAGTATTTCTGATTCTGATTTAAAGATAGTTTCCAATTTTTATTATTAATATTTACATGGGTTTAAATGGAGCTGGTCATTCAAGGGATTTTTTTTGTATTTTTTTATTTTATTATTATTATTTTTTTTTAATGAAGAACAGCTAGAATTGAATAAAAATGACCTGTTAAACTAATAAAAGCCAAAGTTGTGTCAGTACATCAGAACACAGTGTTGTTAAGGGTTAACGCTCAGCCCATCACAGCACGTGCACACGTCACGTGACGCGCAGCATCATCTCTCGTCAGCGCTTACTTTTCCGCATCTGTCTCTGGTTGTTGCTTCGCTAACTTTAGCCATGTTTCCCTCAGTTTTATCGGTCTGACATTTCATGTAGCTGCCGCTCGTGTTGTGTGACGGTCGGACGGACCGCTGTGCTACATGTTGGTTCTTCTAACGGCCGAACAGCGTCACTTTCCATTCAGGAACAAGCTGAAGAAGCTAGCTAGCATCTCGCTGCTAGCTAACAGCTGGTTAGCTTCCAGGAGAATAACGTCGCTGTGAGGCAACCAACCAGGCACAAAGGTGAGGGGGAGGTAACCCAGGGGTTACTTTGTGGTTTTTTGTCTGTGTTTAAACAGGGAGAGTAGCTAAAGTAACAAATTAACAGAGTTCGGTGATTAATTAGCCTACTTAGCTGAAATAGCTCGTTGCTGCAGGTGACTTTTGTTGTCATTTGGTGTAAGTTACAGTAACTTACTTTCATTACTGACTGAATTCTTATAATCTTTCTGTCATCAGCTGCTCTCTGACGAAATAAGGAGCTGTAAGACATGTAGAGCAGCCTATTGTCAGAGTTATATTCCGGATAGCTTTGCTTTTAAGCTGCTTTCACTTAAAGCGTTTAGCTGTAATCAAGCCTTCTTACTAAGACCCCTTAAAGGAGCATCATGTGTGTGTTCAGCCCTGTTTCACGTTAACAATCAATGTTAGAAGTTAAGGGTGTTTCCTAAGGGCTCTTGTAAGTGTTTACACCCTTTTCCCAAAACATCACTCAAGATCAAGTGCACCACATGCATGTCAGCTGTCCATGGTGCTGAAGGGGATTGTTATGAATACTATAAATGATGGTTGATGTGATTTAAGGCACATGCAGTATTGGGAAGGTTACTTTTGAAATGTAATAGGTTACAGATGACGAGTTACCCTGTTAAAAATGTAATAACTATATATGATATAACTATTTTGATTACTTTATCAAAGTAATAATATATTTGAATACTTTTCTAACAAGGTGATAAAACTGAAAATAGTTTGGAAATAGGTCATGCCAAAAGATATACCTGCAAGGCAAAAAAGATGCAAAGCAGAATGAATGTTATATTCTGTTTATAAGCTTTTCGCTAAAAAAAAAATATATCCGTATGTAACCCCTGTATAATCGTCAACATTTTGATGTTAAATTAAATTTCTTTTTCTCTATCTCTAACCAGTTACATGTATTGTGTAATTTAATTACATGTCACTAGTTGCTTCCCAACATTGGCCATATATATATATTAAAAATGTAGAATTTGCAATGTATAAATGACACAGCATAGGTATTTATACATGTTTATGTTACATTACAAAAAGCCTAATGCACAATCATCAGTCAGCCTTGCTTCGTCTATATGACACGTTACTGGGTTCAAGTAGGTTGATGAAAGTTACGTTTGTGTGCATTTATTCATGCAGCTGATGCTAGTGGCCAATCAGGATAAATGGTATGTAGAGATGCACCGATTCAGCTTTTTCAGTTTCGATACCGATCCCGATGCTGTGGCTTTGAGTATCAGCCAATACCCGAAACCGATCCGATACCTAAAAAGCTATATACCTTTACATGTAGAACAGAAAAGACTAGAGGCATCAGGTATTGGTGACTACACAGTTCTTTCCTAAGATAAAATGAAACAAGATGAAATTGTGCAACAGCAGTTGAAATAGTGTGAAATACCTCCACGCAGCAGATTTTCTCCTTCACTCCATGACGTATGACGTAGCTCGTGTCGCAATAGATTTAAAGGATCTCCTCAGGTATAGGTTGCATTTTCCGATACCTGATCCATCTATTTTGATGATATCGGGGCCGATATTTGATCCAGATATGGGATCGGTGCATCCCAAATGGTATGTCAGCCAGATGAAATGAGGATAGTACTCTGTGTATAGGTAGTAATAGTTATCTCTGTGATGGCTATGAGCGGTACAGTGTCTAGGGATATTCCAGCCAGTCAAAGGAAATAAAACACATGGCTGGTTTGATGCAAATCAACTGTTTCAACCCACTCTTTTTATGCTTTGTGATGGGTTTAAACTGTCAATAAAACCATATTAAAGAGGGATACTGTACTGTAGTGTTTTACTGACCCCTGCCTCCAAACCAGCATAGTCCAAAATCTCAAAGGTATTACATTTACAGTGATTTAAAGCAGACAACGGCAGTAAGAGCTTAAATTCAAGACACTTGAACAATTGAATGTGCTGCATTTTACTATATCAGTGACTAAATGTGAAAGTCCAAACATTGTGTTGAAAAGATTGGTTCAATGATTTTGATACCTGATGATCGTCTTCATGATTAATCAATCACATTAATGTTTCACATTATATTATTATGGGAAATAGCTATGGTTGGGCTAACTGTGTTTTTTACTTCTCTGAATGCAGCTTCTATGAGCTACGTCTGTTCGCCCCAATCAGAGGATGTATCCGCCTTCCAGAAAGGACTTCATCTCTCTGACACTCAGTGATCCGCACAGTCACACTTACAACAACGGCAAACACCGCAGACAGTCCTGCTGGAGGGTGAGTGGTCCTGCAGGGCAGTGTGCAGACCATGACTTTAACACAGTGTCTAATGAACTTCTGCTCATTTCATGTTTAACATATTCACACTAGACTGCCATTGTTTACACGTGGTTGTGATCTGCCTCTGTTGGTCCGTACACATCACTGCCCTACAGCAGATTTATAATTGATGGCAGTGGTGGAAGATGTGGGTAACATCTTCTGTCACAGCACATGTAATTTTCGCAAGTCAGTCACTTTGATTTCTGGCAGCTCTTTCAAGCACAGTTTGAAGAAGAGCCATAGTGACCTAATGTTATGCAAGCTCTGAAATCAGGCTAACGGTGGTGTTGCATTTAGTAACGACCTAATGTCGCTGTCACTAAGGTGATAGTCAAAAGACCCAAAACACTATATGCATAAACAAACTGTAAATACTATTAACAATATGTACAAAAATAACTGTTAAAAGTAAAATAACTAACTTAAGGATGACAAAGCACTGTGATCACTGAGGTTGAAGGTCAGTTTGTAAAATGATATACATCACACTATATCATGTGAGTAGTGAATATGAAGAGAGGTGACAAATTCACAGAAAAACCCTGAAGAAAATATGGAAAACTTAATTAATACAGATGCTTCGAGCAAGGTTCACTGAATGGTTTGATGATTAGAAAAATGTTGCATCCATAATCACCAGATCATCAAACACCAAATGAGTGAATACCCTCTAAATGAATGATGTTCATCGCTGCAGTAGAGTGTAGAGACTTGCAGAATTATTAATAGAAAACAAGCACAGAAACCTTACTTGATGTCATGTGGCTTTTTCTGTCAACTGTCTTCATAGTGTGATGTAGCACATTTTCCAGGAACTATTTAAAGATGAAATAAGATGATGAGAATGTCTATAAATCCAGTGAATGAAGTACCTGAGAAATCAAGGTACTTCATATTGGGGCGGCAGTAGCTCAGTCCATAGGGACTTGGGTTGGGAACCGGAGGGTCGCCTGTTCAAGTCCCCGTCCGGACCAAAATATGGAGCGTGGACTGGTAGCTGGAGAGGTGCCAGTTCACCTCCTGGGCACTGCCGAGGTGCTCCTGAGCAAGGCACCGAACCCCCCAACCGCTCTGAGCGCCTGTCATGGGCAGCCCACTCTGACATCTCTCCACTTAGTGCATGTATAGGTCCAGTTTGTGCATGTGTGTGTTCGGACCTGTGTGTAATTGACAAACAGAGTGAAAAAATTGAATTTCCCCTTGGGGATTAATAAAGTATATAAATTAAAATTAAATTAAATTAAAATTAATTAAATTAAATGTAGCAGTCTTGTAAATCAACTATTGCCATGAAGCAGTCTTGCTCATTGTTTCATCTAATGGCCTGATATAATACAACTAAAGATATTAAAGGGATACCTGCACTTAAATGGTATAGTATATGAGTTGCTCAGTTCTGACTGACTGCAAAAAGGCTTCAGCTGTAACCATCCAGCTGCTTGATTATGCCTCAGATCACCATACTGCGATAGCGCATCTCTGTCTTTATGAAATGCCCTTTTTTTTTCTTTTGAGACAAATCGATTCCTAGGTTTCAGATTTCATTTCTTACACCTCCTTTGTTGTCGAGCAGCCTGAACTTTCAAACTCTTCAGATAAAAGCATCCCCTGAGCCCATTATGTCTCTGATCACCACAGTCAGATAAAACAAATTTCGCTCATCTCACCATCTCTTCTCGCCCGTCTCCCCTGCACATTTTCTTTTTATCTTGTTTTCTTTACTTACACATCTCTTGCGCTCCTCCTTTTGCCCTCTCACTCTGAACCACCCTCATATCCTTTGTTGGTTTTGAGACTCAGGTTTTTCAGGTATATTGTGTTGCACTTATCATTTTACATCTCATACTTTTGTTTGCTCTTCACTCCTGAGGGAGGTTTGCTGCTTTCTTTATATGTAACCTCTCATTGTTGTACAACTTGTCTCACACCTTTGCTCGTAATGAGACTAAAACTTAACCGATTACTTCTGTTTTACACAGTTAATCTGCTTATTGTACTAATGCTTTAAGTGTAAGGATTACAAGTGTGTTTTTTCACCAAGCAATAACAGATTTCTTTGCTCTGTACGTTCACTGTTATTTGTAATGAGTGCAGCAAACACCAGACGTGTTATTCACTGTCTTGCTCTTGATACACACTGACTGACACCCGTTGCACACACATAAAGCACCATACAGACAGGGAGAAGTCAGGCAACAGTAGCCAGAATGAGCTGTTCTGTGAGGCAGATGCGATGAAATTGCTGCTTTTTTATGGAGAGTTGAATGCGTCTGTGATGAGAAATAGGACAGTGGTGTATCCTGATGCACAAAAACCTGCAGTGATGCACAATCAAGACACCGCAGGTATGGAGGCTTGCACAGAAAACAATGGGTGTGGGTGTTATGACGTGCATATGCTGCCAGTGTGTGTTCCCTCTGGTTTTGTAAGATGTGGCCTAAAACGTTTTTTTGGCCCAACAAATCTGCTTTATTTTGAACACAGTTGGACCATCCCTCAAAACATAATCATCAAATGGTTAGCATCCATTTTTTTCCACTAAACTGAGCAGTAATAACAATATTATGTTAATTTGGCTTTCAGAAAATCTGCATGCACCCTGATCATAAGCAGAAACCCATCGTAAATCATCATTTCAATACAATTACTTCTGTCACTTCTCCTTTCAAAACTGCAAAATGGCACGGTCAGCTCTCATAAAGTCAATTCATTTCATTAGAATTGAAAAGGCAAACCTGCTTCTCTCATTGACTGATCTATAACATTTTATTTCAGCAGTATATCAACTGACTTTTCTTCTACAAAGCCGGCTTTATAGCAGAGACATCGATGTGGCTCAGCACTCCCCCGTACCTGAGGGTCGTCAAACTTGATTACGGTTTATGGTTCCTGAAAAAAAACATTCTCTGCAAATCATGTTCCTCTGAGTGGCTTGTTGGCTCAGTGTTTATGTCCTCACTTCACCACATGCTTTACCTCTATTCACATCGAATTCTGAGGATTTCCAAAGACATGCGAGTCAGGTGAAAGCTCTAGCTCTCTCCTATTGTTGTGTGTGAGTGTGAGCGATTGTCTGTGTTTCACCAGCCAACCTGCCGAAGGAGTTTCTCTGCCTCCAGCCCAGTGCAGATAGAGAAAATGAATAACTGTATCTTCTTCAGTGTGCAGTATCATCTACAGATGCCTGGTTGATAAAATTAAATTGTCCTGAACTTTCTAAAAATGCACAACTGGACTGATTTGCGTATGCTGATGCTGCTGTGGTGAATGAACTACAGCAGAGCAAAATGAAAACATCTCCGGAGATAAAGTCTGTTGTGTGTTCGTCACAGCTCACAGACGATGGCTCAATAGTTTCATGATATTGCACAGGTGTTAATTAGAGCAGGTAACAGAGTGGCGCCACTCTGCCTGCTAGCCTTCTCTCCTGAGAGACCCTGAGTCCCTCCCTCTGCACTGCTGGGTTGAGCTGGTTTGATTAGGTAGTTCATTTGTGTGTGGGTTAAGGCTTCAGGTGAAGAGATGTTGGGTTTATACAGGGTAAGCCAGACCAGAAAGGCCATCAGGCTTCTCTTGTTTTGAGTCTGCTATTTTACAAAGGACGCATAAAACGATTTGTGAGATATTTTAAGAGGGGAGAATCTGCTGATAGACGCTTGGGATTTGAGTTCAGAGCTGTTAGACACGTTTCAGTGTAGTTAAGCCTGTTTTTTTTTATCTGCCTACAGAAATGGAAGCAGCTGTCTCGGCTCCAGCGAAGCCTCATCCTGTTCCTGCTGGCTCTGCTGCTCATATTTGGACTGCTCTCCTATCCCAGCATCGCAGAGCAGTGGAGAGGTAAACAATGCCTGCACTACGTCACACACACAGGCAGAGACAATGTCTGAATGGTATTGCTGCGTGACTGGATGAAGCTGATGAGTTGGATTGCCTACGTGCTGTGTGTGGGATGATAAATTGCACTGAATTACCAAAATGCCACATGAAATGCTGTGATTGTTAATCTCTTTGTTTAGATGTGCTTGTGCATACCTGCTTGCTTAAACTCTTGTATATATCATGCTCTGTATTTGATTTTCAGACCATGTCCACACTGAGACGGCTAAATCGGAAAATGCTTCTATTTTCTTCTGTTTGGGCTTTCCGTCCACGATCAGTTAGCATTCTTTTTTCACACCCAGAAAAGTGAGCTTGTTGAAAATCCCTCGTCAGAGTAGATAAATCTGAAAACTCCTTGCATTTTTTGTGCAGACTTGAAAAATTGAGCTTTTGGAAAGCGATGATATATGTATGTATGCCTGCTCAGACTCGTGTGAGGCTGAAGGATGATATTTGTATTTGAGCTGAGACTCAGACGAGGCTGTGTAAAGTTAGGAAGGCGACTTTCTGTGGCCAGCTCTTTGAAGTCTTGTTTAACATTATGTATTTTGTCAGACTACTAATACGTTGATAGCTGTATAATAAGTGAGCCAGCACAGTGTGGACTTAAACTCAGCTTGTCTTCTTACTCATTCTGTGTGTTTAGGTTTATCTGACAAAGAAGACTGGCTGGAGCTGAATGACAGAGAGATGAAGGATATTCTTCCAGGTGTGGAGTCTGTATTGGATGGAGCTGCAGGTAAAGCTCTGCCTCCTGTGGCAGGGCCACATGTGGGGCCAGCTGTGGATCCAGATGTGGGCGCAGATGTTGTGATGAAGCCCAGAGGACCAAACATCCCCATGTTGGCGAAACCTCCCACTAAGGTTAGACTTGTGGTCATATTTATTCATTTCACATCAATCAGCATCAATTAAATAGAGTATGCAAGAGTTGGCCAGGATTCTCAGTTGCAGCTACACTATACCTGCAAAGATCTGATATGTTAATTACAGTCAGAAGCATTGCACTTACATCACACATGAATAAGTGATAACTAGGGCTGCCCCCAACTAAGAATTTTCCTAGTCAACCAGTAGTCATCATTTAGGGCCATTTGTTGACAAGTCACCGGCATGCTTACGATATTAATTTAATAACTGAATTATATATTTTGGGCGGGGCAAAAGACCAAAAAGACATACAAAAGTGTATTTATCCACAGACTAAGATCTTCTCAAACAAGAGAGGTCCGCCAAGCCTGCAGAAAGATGGAAATATTTCAGAAACAGTCGCTGGGGAAAAGCCAGCGCAAGAGGTGGTTCAAGAAGAAGAGGGAGAGGAGGAGGACAAAGACAAGAAGATTGTCAGGTGATCTTTTTGGGTTTTTTTCCCCAACTGTGCCAAAGGTTTTGCAGCTTTTAAGACAAACAGACGACATGTCAACATGATATTGCTCAGAATATTGGAATCAAACATTTTGCAGCTGCACCCAAACCCTGAAGCCCCTGTACCAGAGAAGCAGTTATTAATAATCAAGGTTTGTGCTTTTGTCCCGCAGCTGGAGAGGAGCGATGATTGAAGCCGACCAGGCCACAGAGCCTCCACCCTCAGCCAATGTGAAAGAAGCTGCAGCAGCCCCAGCCAACCCTGCTGACACTGTCACAGTGGAAGGTCAGTGCCAAGCACTTTCTTTTTTTGTAATTCTTACAAAGAGCTTCAGGGCCTGTGTCTACATAGTGTTCTTTTTCAGCAGAATGGCGGTGGCAGGGTGCTGGGAAGCGCTTCATCCCAGTGCTTCCTAAAGAGCGTTTAGTTTTTATGACAACAGTATCTTGACAATAACGTTAGCTAGGTAGCTATTGAAATGCTATGTCAACTGAGAGCTGACTACACAGTTGACAACAAGCTAACTGTACAGTGATAAAAATACAGCACTCACCAGCAACACTTAGTGTCTGCCAGCTGTTCTGCTCCGACAAATGGGCTTTTCTGTCTTTGTTGTGACAGTAGCCTAGCTAAAGGAGCAGCAGTGATATCACCAGCGCCATTTTGTAAAGTTCAACAAGAAGTGCTTGGAGCAGCCACACAAAAAAGGCAGAGCACTCTGAAATAAGATGCTGGGCACTGTGCTTTTTCTCTAGATGTCCACATGCGCTCTCTCTCACTGGGAACAAATGAAAAAAGAAGCACTGAGAAAAAGTACTATGTGGACACAGGCAAAGGTACAAGGTCTGCAGCCAACAATTATCCATTATTCTGTTGTGTCAGATTTATGTCCGAAACTAACAAAAACATTTCCATCACAAGTTCCCAAAGCCTAAGGTCAGAACTTCATGTCTTGCTTTGTAAATCTAACAGCTCAAAACTCAAAGATTTTCACTTAACAATGATGTAAAACGCAGAATGTAAAATGCATTGTCATTCTTTTATTGTTCTCCAGCCCTGTATCATCGAGATCCTCCTCTTGCATTCTGTTTTCTCTGGAAAAGCGAAAAGTTCAGACTGTCTTACTCTTTGGGTCCACTGAGTAACTTTTCCCCTGAATCAGATTCTGTAACATGGCCTGGTCCAGCTCTACTGGTGTATGCTGTTTAAAGCCCAGCACCTTTTTTTACCTGAAAGTTTGAACACTTCTACCTCGCAGGATACAGCCCTGCTGTGCTCAAAGCAGCAGCAGCACTCATGGCACAGAATATTCCCTCTACTGAAAATAATCAGAAAATGAGACGTGTTCTGTTCGGAGGGTATCCTAGAGGAAACACAGAATTTTAAGATCACACTTTCATTTTTTATTCATTCCTTTGTGGGCCTTTGTTTTTAGTTTCGGCTGGAGCCGTGGACAGACTGGAGGCAGTGCGTAATGCCTTCAGACATGCTTGGAAAGGCTATAAGGAGTACGCCTGGGGTCACGACGAGCTCAAGCCCATCTCCAAGTCTTTTGGCGAGTGGTTCGGACTGGGTTTGACGCTCATTGATTCTTTGGACACCATGTGGATTTTGGGTCTGAAAGAAGGTATTGTGTGTTATTCCCTCTCCTGCTCTCATCCTTTCATTTTGTACGCTATGTACAGAATTGTGCCATCTCTAAAAAGTAGCTTTGCATTTGGTCTCAACAAACTTTAAAAGGGAACCTCATTGATTTTACACATAAAGTCTGTTTACAGGTGTTGGAGAGTTCTGCTGCATGTGTGAAAAATATTGTATAAAACCTTTTTGTGTCTCCTGAGGGAGCCTTGGAAAGTCTGATATTACCAGATCTCAGTAGCCCGCTCCTTATCCCTGCTTGAGGCTGGCGGCCTGAAAATTCATAGGCGCTGCATTAGCAGTGGAGTTGCACTAGGGTATTGTAGGAAGGGGTGAAAATTAATATCACAATATTCCATCTTATTTTTACGATAACAATATTCTTGACTACATGAGGCAAATACAATTGCAGAAAAATAAGTGATACAGTTTTATTTGTTAACCTAACATTTTGCCTTCAAATATCCAGTAAAAACAAAAATGATCTCTCGTTTCTTTAGTTTTTAAACAACAACAGTAACTCGGAGTGAGACTCAGGTTCTGTATACAATATTATAGTTCAACTAAATAAAATCTGCCACAAATTACACATTTAAACAGCTCTCAAATACAAAAAAATGTCCCCTGGGATCTATATATATAAATCAACAGGTGATTCCCTCTTTTAGCAAAATCCTAAATGACTGAGTTGTTTTTTTTCCACCTGGACCTTTATGCTCTGCCATTTCTCCTCTAATCATCACACTGTAACCTGTGACAGGCTGTTGTGATACCACAACTATCACACATTCACATATATGTAGTTTTTTGTCAAGCCTTACCAAAATCACTTGACAACACCGACTCTTGAGTGCATGGTGAGAGAGGAGAGGGAGAGACGCTGTGCTGCTGCCAGAGGAGCCGCTGAATGAGTTTCCTCTGAGCGGTAACTCTCTAAAAGAGTCTGAGAAGTCCGGGGCTCTTCATAAAACATTCAGGACGCCACAGTTTATTCCACACTACTGAAGCTGCTCCTCTTTTTGGAACCACCGCAGAGTCTGTAATAATTTCGCTTGCAGCCATGCTTGTTGTTGCCGTGGGTAACAGTATGGCGTCAATAGTCGAAGTCGAAGTATCGCAGATTTTTCATATCATTAAAAAGAATACCGGTATTATCGTTAACGAGATGATATGGCACACCCTAAATTGTAGACGCCAGGTTTTAACAAGGAAGAACAATGCATTGCGTATGCACAAATCTGTGCTTGAACTATGCGTACGAATATTTAAGTAGAAATCTGGGATTCATCAATGTTTTCTTTCCTGATTTTTTTTTTTTTTTTCATTCACTGCAAGCAAATGCTGAACTACCCAAGACCATGTGTATGCACAATTAATGAAGGCCTGGCTATTTAAAACCATTAGTTTATGCACTTATTTCATCTTTGGCCCTTCATTGTCATAATTTAAGTATTCCACAATAAAAACAGGGTATTTAAAAGATTCTGATCCAACTCCAAGTAGCTGATAAGATGGCATATCTAACCAGACTGGAAGATATTGCTGCCCGTCAGGAGAGAACGCATCAGAGAGTGACATGTTTGAACATGTTTGAAAAGCTGCCATTACATTCACAGACGCTCACTGACAGTACAACACTGGTGTGTGAGGGCCTTCATATGAGCGTAGAAACAACTTAACCACTTTCTCCGTGATACACTTTTGGGCAAACGTTTTTTTGTTATATAAAGAATGAGGGGCGTGGCAGTTGGCTGATTACATATTAGTGAGTCAGGCCCAATAGCTCTGCATTGATTTGATTTTAATCTTTTTTCTTGTTCACTCTCCCTCGTGACTCCGACAATGTTATAGGACGTTTAATTAGTGGAATTTTCTTTTAAGAATCTGACAGTGCCTTGATCCAGGGGTTTTTTTTGTCACAAGACCAATTGAGTATGTCACTTGAGGCAAAACCCTTAAGCCTGATTTACGGTAGGGTGCTCGACACTCTTGATAAGTGTCGCTCGCCGGAAATTGAACAGTGGCACGTTGTTTTCAATTCAAGCGTGGTTTCTGCTGAGTGACACTCATTGGAAGTGTCAAGTGCCCTACAGTAAATCAGACTTCAGAAAAACATCTTTGATCCACCATGATAAATTGGTTTTATCAAGTGCAATTCATTTTTTCCTCTCATTCTTCTTTCCACTCTTTCTTACTCCAGAGTTTGCCGAGGCTAAGGACTGGGTAGAGAAAGAGCTCTCCTTCGACAAGAACGTGGACGTGAATCTTTTTGAGACAACCATCCGCGTCCTTGGCGGTCTGCTGAGTACCTACCATCTCACGGGAGACCAACTTTTCCTAGAAAAAGCTGTGAGTCAGTTCATTACAGAGATTCATATTGTCCGGGTTTCTTCCTGTTGTGCTGTTATTTTAGAGCAGCAATGTAAGGCTGTTAGTTTTTCAAGATATTAGGTTCAAACAAAGTAGAATGCAACTTAATTGTAAACTACATTGTAGATCTGACGAGGTTTGTGGTGCCGCCACTGCCTCACTTTAGTTTCAAGTTAACAGGTGACTTCAGATTTACTGATGTGTAAAGCAGTCGTATTGTCCCTTATAATTCTGTTTCTTCCCTCCACCAACAGAAAGATCTTGGGTCCAGGATGATGCCCGCCTTCAGAACTCCCTCAAAGATCCCATTCTCAGACGTCAACATCGGGAAGGGAACAGCCCACCCCCCTCGATGGACGTCTGACAGCACGCTTGCTGAGGTCACGAGCATTCAGCTGGAATTCAGAGAGCTGAGCCGCCTCACACAGGACCCACAGTACCAGGTCAGGAAACCAGGAAGGCCTCTATTGCCGTAACATGTGCAGTAGTGTGTGTGCATGTGCGTGTGTCAATTGCATTTGGCATAACTTCCAGATCTCTGAGATGGCGTGAAGAAAAGATAGATATATGATTGAGGGTTTCAGTTTGGTTAAAAGCAGACTTTAAGTACAGCTTGCAAACACTTGTGATTGAAATGACAAGCTTGAGCAAGGATTCTCTTTAAATCCATCATGTTGTCAGTGTATGAGTGATTCCAGAAGCTAGAGCTTGCCCCTGAAGAGCTTAAGACCAGTCTGACATTAATTTGAGTAATTTCTGTCATAACCTTCGCCAGCCTCTGTAAGACCTCGCTTTTGATGAGCCCCATTTCATCAAAGTGTGAAATTGTTAATCATTTTTCCAATGATACATTGCTTAAAGCGGTGTTTTTCAAACATATTGACCACACACCAACAGTAAGTGGAGTGAGGCTGTTGGGCTCATTATCTCATGTCTAGACGGTAATGGTAGCTCTTTTTATTTTTAACCTCTCCAGGACGTTGTGAATGAAGTAATGAAGCTGGTCCACAAGCTACCAGGCAAACAAGACGGCCTGGTGCCCATGTTCATCAACACCAACAGCGGCCAGTTCACCCACAAAGGCGTCTTCACACTTGGTGCCAGGGCGGACAGCTACTACGAATACCTGCTCAAACAGTGGATCCAGGGTGGCAAGACGGAAGACGAGTAATGCCAACTTTATATTTCTCAGTTGATGTTGTGTGATTGTGGGAGAAAACACTGGATTTGAAGATGGAATAACATAGAAAAGCAAACTTGGTGTGTTACTTAAGAGACAGAATACAAAACATTAATGCAGAGGCATGTTGGTTATTTACAGAGTTTTAAAGCACAGAGAGACAATTCGAGGATTACCAGATCTGACGTGACATTCAGTGTATTTAAGTAGTCAGGCTGCTTAAGTCACAGCTGGGAAATTACTCAGTATCATATGTTAATTTTTAGTGGGATCAGATTATAATGAAATGATCATATCATATCATTTCCCAGTGAGTTAATTTGATTTAGAAATGAGACAATGGAACTCACTGCATGGCACCACAGAGTCCCTTTTACTAACCAGATGTGGCTGCATATTTTGACAAATAAACACAGGTCTCAGTGAGGTTGACACTGGTTGAGCTGGTGCTAAGCTGCTTAGATTGTGCCTACAAGTATAAATGTTTAAACTTATGTCAATATGGATACACTACAGTCCATTGTACTTTACACAATTCAACCATTCAGTCCATTTTACGGAAACCATGAGCACCAAAGTATAATTCAGTCGCATTTACCTGCATGGTAAACAAGAGAGACGACAAAAAGTGATTATTCCCTCCCTCTGAAACGGTCATAAAGTTTGAACATGTCTGTTATTTCCTTTCCTTTAGTCCTTAAGGGTCCACCAATGAAAAGAATCACAAAGGTTTTTCCTAGAAATAAATCCAAGTTAACTCAAGTTAATCAAGCGCCGTTAAATCTCTGGCTCTCTCTCTCAGTGCAGGACGTCGGCCTTGGATGTGCTGTAGGAGCTAGATCAAAGCATATGTTATTTGATAGCCAAATTTTTGTACAAGTAATATGATTACTGGTTTACATAAATAGTTTGATAGTATTTCCCATCTTTGCTGAGAGAGAGTTTTGTGCAAAAGGGATAAAGAGCCTGTCTTAATTTAGACACCAGTCCCAATTATATGATATGTTGAGTTTAGTAATTGAAACAGATAAAAGTTCAGGCTATTAATTGAAGTTTTACGGTGTATTATATGAAATGTTTCATGTATTCCTCATACAGGGTGTCTACAGGTCCTTACAAAGTCTTAAAATGTCTTGAATTTGTGCGGTCGTAACTACTACAAACATTTAATCTAATTTAATTTATCCATTTTTAATTTCCTTTTGTGAAAACGTTTGAAGCCTTTCTATGTAAAGGTCCATATTTCTAATGTTACATGTCTTAAAACTATAATACTGTCATTTTACTTCATACTTGCACTTACCTCATGTAGTTTGACTAAACTCACTCTAATAACCATATTCCTACATAACACTTACCTTTGCACAAGACCACATATATACTACTTGCCTGTGATGCTTACATAAGTAAAACATGATTTGTCAAAAAATCTGTCCTAAATTTTGTTTAAACGTGTCTTGAATGGGTCTTAAAAAGTCTGGTACCTGTAGACACCCTGTCATATTGTAATATCTTTTGACACCGTTTTCTTTTAAAAGTCATTCATGACTTCAGGCATATTGTGCAGCCCTAAACTATTATGTCTAATATAATATTGACTATCTGTCATATTTGCTGTGTTTGTTTTGTCCAGCCTGTTGGAGGACTACCTGCAGGCCGTGGAGGGAGTGAAGAAACACCTTGTGAAACATACGGGGCCCAGCAAACTGACCTTTGTTGGAGAGTTGTCCCACAACCGCTTCAACCCTAAAATGGTAGAGATGCTTGCCAAAAGTCAGTGTGTGACAGGGGGTGTCAGGAAGCCACGCCCCCTTATTTAATCTAGGACCTGTTGAAAGCCTCAACATCAAATTTAGTGGTGTTGTATATTTTCTATGTATATTTTGTTGCTGATGCCAGATGTGTTTTAGAAGTACTACACACAGCACAAGGACCACTGACTGTCAAAGTGAATTTCACACACTGCCAAAACTCAGTGAACACACATCACAGACAATGAGCGCCTTGTTTAATCAATCAGCCTTTGTGCTTTTGTTGAATCAGTAGCTGTACAAACTCATGTACAGTCCAATCAATTCCAGCACTCATCATTATCTCTCATCATTTCTCAGCCACATCCTTCCTGATTGTACTTCTCTCTCATCTCTCTGCAGGACCACCTCGTGTGCTTCCTGCCAGGGACCTTGGCGCTGGGGGCCCACAACGGCCTCCCAGGGGACCACATGGATCTGGCTGTGCAGCTGACGGAGACGTGTCACCAGATGTACACACAGATGGAGACGGGGCTGAGCCCAGAGATCGTTCACTTCAGCCTGCAGGCCAGTGATGGGCGCGATGTCATTGTCAAGGTGAGGCTAATAGCAGACAGGTGGCATGTGATCATCTTTTTTTTTCCTTTTTTTCCTTTTGTTTTATGTACTTGCAAATTTAAGTGAATTTTAATTCAACTAAAAAATGAGCATAGAGTGAGTTCAGGCAGAACACAATGTCAAGCTCAGCTCACATCCCAACTACATCAGCTGATAGAGCAGCTGATTGATGGAAGGGTGTCAGCTGATAGATCACATGATTCCTTTCTCAATCAACTAATTGGTGAATCTCATTCAGGACGCCCTATTTAAACTGCTCTGGCCTGCCTACTGTTGCTGCTTCCTTTGCAAGCTGCTTTGCAACCTACCTCCACCCCAGCTCCTCCTTTTCATGCTGTGTCTGACTTATCAATGCGATTTCTGTTAGTTATTGGTTCTGTTTTGTTCCCGGGGATCTTTGTTGCTGCTCTCCCTGCCTCAGGCTTTCCATGTAGGCGCATGGAAGGGCAGAAAGGTGTGCTCTCTCTGCCTTAAGGGTTTACACAAAGGCCTGAGGAAAGGCAGAGTGGCCCCAGAACGGAGCCATACCGCCAAATATAATACTGCAAATGGAAATGCAGTTGTCTTTGACGAAAGTGTTCCTGACTGAACTAAGAAAAATGCTCTGAATGGGAACTGATTTTTTCAAAGTGTTCAGCAATTGGATGGAAATCCTAAGGACCAGTAATAGTGGAAACTGTTCTTATTCAAAACCCTTTGTAAATTCAAATATATGTACATATGGAAGCACTGTCTTCCTTTTACTGTCTTGTGTTGTTACTTCCTATTAATTCAAATTCTGTAATTTAAATGAAGCTACAGTATCCAAGAAGAGCAAAAGCCCACTACTGATTATTGAGTGAGCCTGCTGAATAAAATCAGCTATTCTAAATTTGTCATGGGAGTTGTGACCATGACCTTCCTCACCCTCCTCGGTGCTCATTCACTTTTTCATTAACTGCTCTGGGTTTATCAAGGCAGCCAATATTATTGTACTTGTCTCCACTGCTGCTTCATTAAACTCAAATGGAAGTATGAAACATCTTAAACATTTTCAGAGCTCATTGTAGCTCTAGCAATAAAATTTACGGAAATTAATGTCAGGTCATTCATTTATTTCTCATGAGTCATTCATGGTGGACTTACCACTGGTGGAAATGGGGAAAAATGTTTGTCCTATGTAAAATAAAGTTCCGAAAATGATCATAAAAGAGATAAAGGTCCCTTGGTTGTTACTGTGGACTGTTTTATTCAACAGCTGGAGGATTACTTGTGCAGACGGGCTCTTCATAAAGTTTTTTTTTGTTTCATTTATTCTTTTTTGTGTTGTTCTATTTACTTAAAATCTTAGTTGACAAATCCATAGCGCCTCCATAAGCTCAGCTCTAGGATAAGATAACCTTTATAGTTGCGTTTTAAAGTTAGCAAAGTCACATCTCGCCCCGGGAGCTTTTCAAAGCATCTATTTTGTCCTGATGCTTTGTGCTTGGAGCCTTAGTTAATCTCCTTTCTTCCTTTTTTTCACTTCACCATCAAAGTGCTTTGAAGGAAGTACAGAGATACGTGTGTGCCATTGCTGTCCAACTATCTGTTGTGCAGTCATAGTTGACACTTAAATCTGTCTGCTCTTAAATTGTGTTTAGTCTTAACTGTAGCTATGCTCACTGATCTTGTACATGTTCATCATCTGTGGGACTTTCAGGTTGAATAAGGTTGATTTTGGTATTTATTGACATGTTCTTTACCCTCCAGCCTGCAGACAGACACAACCTGCTGAGACCAGAGACTGTGGAAAGTCTTTTCTACATGTACAGATTCACCAAGGACACTAAGTACAGAGACTGGGGTTGGGACATACTGCAGAGCTTCAACAACTACACTAAGGTACAGACAGGCTTATTAGTGTAACTAAAATTACCATTTACATTAGAGTTCTGTATCCATTAACGACCTGTCCAAACACCTCCGCCTCTGCAGGTCCCAGGTGGTGGCTATACGTCCATTAACAACGTCCGTGACCCCGTTAACCCCGGGCCCCGGGACAAGATGGAGAGTTTCTTCCTTGGTGAGACGCTGAAGTACTTGTACCTGCTCTTCTCCGACGACATGGAGCTGCTCAGTCTAGACAAGTATGTCTTTAACACAGAGGCCCACGCTCTCCCCATATGGCCCTCTCCACCCAAGTGATGTCACCATACAGGAGACGTCTGTAAAGATGAGGCCTCGCAGAGTCCTGTGTGAGTCAGAGACTGTTATTGCCGCTCAGTCAGGCAAATCTCTTAAGCAACCGTCCGAGCTGGACTGCTGTGATGAGCAGCGAAGCAGACCTGTGCCGTCCACCTGTACTTTGATACGTTTTCATGTGAAGGAGTTTATTTAGCTTTCGTTTTTTTTTCCTTTTTCTTTATTTTTCCTAAGGAAAAGGTTTGTGTTAGAGCTGGTCTCTAATGTAAAAAAGCTTTTTTAAACTCAGCTCTGACTAGCTAGTGCCAACAGGAGAAGAAAGAAGATGGAGGGAGGGCTTTATTACTTGAGTGACTGGGATAGTTCTTGTATGTGTGTGGTAACAACAATCATGTCCCTGCGTTTACTTTGCCATGTGAGGTTAAAATCCTCATCAGTCCTACATATACAGGTGTCATAGCTTTGAAGGAGCCCACAAATTCATTTTAACTCACCGATGTTTGAAGGTGCAGCAACCAATGATGGAAACTTATGGAGCACGTTCAGCTGCATTTATATTGAAACAGATTGCCACAGTGGTGGAGTCACATATTATCTGTAAAGTCTTTACTTTGGCAAAGCCCAGTGCACTTGCTCATGTATAAAAAGGACATAAAAGAAGTTAAAGGAGCTGTGTGCGACATTCAGAGCATTAACACAGCAGCAAACCATCATTTGCTATGTTAAGATATAGAGCAGTAATGGCGTCCTGAGCAAAGAATGAAGTCAAGCTTCCTCTGTGTGTGTTGTAATCTGAACTTCGGTCCAGCTGCACGTGCATGTTAGTGCATCTGAGTCCCTTAAGTGTGTCTCAGTCGTGAGCTAGTTGCTGCCACATTGCACTGTGTTTATATGGCAGTTACTGCTGATATTGGGTTGGCATTGTTGCAGAAGCGTAGTGCCTACCGTCTGGTTACCCTCCATGTTAACAATGATAGCTCTGCCAGCACTTTTGAGTTAGCACTTTTAGCTTCTAGCTCAGCCACCTCCACGTTGACTCTGAACTATAGATATGCTCTGAATGTTGCATACAGCACCTTTAAGTTCTGCTTTTAATCCTTTTTCAGACGTCCGTCCCCTGAATCGTCGCAGTGGGCAGCTACACTACAGTGTCCAGGGACCAATTTCAGTTCTGAGGCCAGTGCCTTGTTGAAAAGCAAATGCAGAGTATTCCTAATACCTAACATGCATGTCTTTAATTAAATAAAGACTTTGAGAAAAGTATTAGGATGTGTATGGCGAGGAAGCTTGCCACAACTTGGGGGTACACAGATACAATTATTTAAAACCTTATTGGTGATACTGTCGGATGCATCTAAGCCTGTTTTTGTTGTATGAGTATGAATTTTATTTAAGCCACTTTTTTGTTGCTTTCTGATCAGTCCAACGTGTTGAGCTCAATGGATTCCCATTGCATGCTTTCCAAAAATGAAGTTTGTCTTCTTTCAGCTCACCAAATTAAAACACTATAGTGGTTATTAAGAACTGCGAAGCCCCAAAATGCATTGCACTTACAGTAACTTAACATGGATTTCTTACGGGCACCACTGTTGCAAATGTAGCAAAGATTCTGTAGATACTGAAAGATAAAATGTTATCTACGGTAAAGCTTCCTGCACAGTCACACCTCATTGTGTTTTTAAGGGCAGTCTGGTTGTTGTTCATCGATCTTTTGGTTTAATGCGGCAGCGACAGAGTATTCAATGGGTTTAAATCATATTTATGTGACCTAAACATTTGAAAGTAAAAGTATATGGAGGTCTATTGAATAATTAAGGCTGTACACATCTTATTTTATAGATAAATGTAAACATTGATCTCTACGTTTTAATTTTACATTCAGTCATAGAGGAGCACTTGTTAGTGTGTTTACATGCACTCTTGTTCTTTATCCTAATTTGTTTAGTTGTATATGAAGGGATATAAGTTGAGGCTTCCATGCGGTCTTAAAGTGGAAACAGACAACTTTTCCCCCTATGAGTGTTGGCGCTGCTGACACAAAGACAACCAGATCACTTTCCTATAAAGCCTAACAACTACCACAGTTTCCTCCGTGACTTTGGTTGTTTCATTGACCTCCATTTCCCCTTCTGGGGATAGTAGCTGCAAAGAACCTACACTGATACTCTTCGGTAACTGGGGATAGCTGCTGATAGCTATCGGCAAAAACCAAAGCACTATCCTCTTCCTGTTTTAGTTGCGCAGTGGTTGAGGCACTTAGTTTTCGTGGGAGATCGCACTCTGTGACAGACAGAATTGCATAAAGGAATGCGCCTAAACACAGATGGCATCATTATTCTATAGCCATTACATAAAGCAACCAATGTTTACTTCATAATGATAAGCTAAAGCAAAAAAAAGTCTATTTCCACTTTAAATCAGCAGTTGCTGTGAAGTTAGATCTAAACTCAGTACATTACCAGTTTGTGTGTCAGGGACAATATGCAGCTGCTCATTCATCCTCTTCTCACAGACGACTTGTTTAAGAAATGAAGTATGTTGAATTGTTGTCTTCATACTTGAAAGAGTTTGATTCATGTTATGTAGCGATCCCTGACCTCCCATCAAATGTGATGCAGAGCAGTGTGGGAGCGCTTGTTTTCCGTACGGCAACGTCGACAAATCAATTTGAAGGACACATCCGGTGCACTGTCGGAGCTGTGTTTTTTTACTATCACTTTCAGTTCTTGAGTCCGAGATGGATTTACGTCTCGGAGCATTTTTCAGCAGTAAGCGGTTAATCGGACCATTGTGTACAAGTTCTAACCATCACGTTTTGTTAATGAACTTCTGTCTAACAGAGAGCCATATACTGACCCGCATCATTGAATGTGCACTACATTTGCCAATGCTCTGCTGTGCCTATTGAAATGTATATTGTGCTACAGTGGTTTGGTTCTGTTTTTTATTGCTGCTGTATCAGTGGTGTTTATTTGTGAAGTGCTACGGGTGGAAGTTTGATTGACACTTACTTTTGGATGAGTGGGTGACAAAACAACATGGGTGTAAATACTTTGTGTAAACTGTTTCTAACTTGTGTACTGAATCCAACCTGTCCGTCCGCTAATTATTGAGCCCTTTCTGGTCTTTGCATCTAGGTCATCAAGTCCTGTTTCAAGCAGGTCATTTTTGTGTCTACCCTTCTTTTTACGCTGCCCTTTTTCCTCTTCGTAATGGTAAATTTCATGGCATTCCGTCCAGATATCAGCGACAGTCTAACATTTATGGAGACTGATGTCTGATAATTGAGTGATTATTTTAGGTTTTTGCAATCTCTTTTGCTCCACACTGCAAGGAGAAGGCAGGGGGATTAAATATCCTAATTAGGAAACATATTTAAAAGAAGGCTTACTTGATGTGACAAGGACATCTGTACTACAACTGGAAATTGGTTAATTCACAGTGTTTCATGGTTTATTAAACCAGTTTTAATTCCCGGTGCATATAAAATGATGATTAAATGAGAGATTTATTTCAGTACATTCATTAATATGTTTCTTTATTAACCTTGAGTGTTAATGTGACCACATTCGAACCAGACTTGACCTGTAAAGGAAGAGTTACGGTGCTGCAGTTGTCATGAGGTCCTATTATCTACTGAAGATGGTTTGTGTGACTTTCACAAAAAATATAACTCAAGGTACTTTTAAAAATTATCCTACAATGTAGAATTGTCAGCATGTGCATGGAGTGAAGTCCATGTCTGAAAGCTGCTACAGGTGCTAAAAAGCATAAAAGACAGTAAAAATAAAGCCATCCCATCACAAGGTCACAAATGTGGGCGGGGGAGCCAAACTGAATCACTCAGTGGAAAACAGCCATACCTTCTAAAGGAACATTTTACCTACAAATTAACCATTTGTATATCAATTATTCACCCCATGTTACGCTGAATTTGCCAAGAAAATTTATTTTTCCGCATGCCTCCTGTGAACAATGATCCAAAAATGGGCATAACTCTTGATGCACGTTTCACAACAGTAAAACTATATGAAAACATCCGTTCACAAACTTTCACACAACTCATGCTGTGTAATTCAAGTCTCATTTATCTAGTTAAATGTGTAGTACTTCCCAGAGACAGACAGGCAGCACTCTCCGACAGGGAACTGAAGTAGAAGTGAAACTTATCTATGCTCTGCCAGACTCCATTGACAAAAACAATAATTTTACCTCACTGAACACAGGAGCTGCTGGTCTACCACTGGCTTGAGCTGTAGTTTTTATGGTATTGTGTGACTTTGTTGTTTTAAAGGGTTTGTTCGGATTCAGCAAAGTCACACAATAACTCTAACTAACCGATTGCAGCAGTGGTAGACCAGAATCTCCTGCGTTCAGTGAGGTAAAATTATTGTTTGTCAATGAAGTCTGGCTTTAAAGAGAGCATAGATAGGTCTCACTTTTACTTAAGTTCCCTGTCGGAAAAGGCTGCCTGTTTGGGAAGTGCTGAGCAAACAGCTGTATAAATGAGACCTGAGGCCTGTACTACAAAGCCAGTTCAACTTACCCAGGATATCTTCTCATTATCTGGCTCGACTAACCCTAACATTGGCCGTCTGGAGAACGGGTACTACAAAAATGGTTATCAACTAGTTCAGTCAGCTCTGGGTTTTCCTATCCAGCCACGAGCGCATTCATGTTAAAGAGGCAGGGGTATTAATTACGAGTGACATCATCAGAACTAAGAATGAAATAGGCTGCTTCATATCATATAAGATGAAACGGTACCGAAAGTGTCTGGGACTGCAAGACAGTAAAATGTCAGTGGCGTGGGAACAGAAAATCTAGAAGTATTGAAAACACTATCCAAAAATTCACCATCAGCCAGGACTTAAATTACGTGCAGGTGTCACTGAGCTATAGGTGACATAAGTATAGAGTATTTTTTGCTGTTCAGTTGGATGATGATGATGAATATGTCACATAAGACAATTTAAAGACTGTTTCTGCTGTCAAAGTAAAGGGTGGAAAAGTAGTTAATGACGGATGCGGTCTACCTGACGGAAATGTTGCATTTATAATAACGAGCCAAAGAGCCAATTAATAGTGTGTGGGTTATTTTACTTATAAAATATCATCTGTTTTATGCTAGTTCTCATCATACAGGTGTCTCATGTTATTTTGAGCTGCAGTGATGGAATCAGAGTGTAAAAGTAGCAGCTCTGTTACTGTGGACTGAAGTAAACTCTGCATAAGTTGAAATCCTGCTAAAGTCATGTGTTCTGTGTTGAGCCCTGGAACAGTGAAATGATCCTACTGACCTATAACAATATATAGCCTCCTCTTTTTTACCCTAGACTCTAGACATTTGTCCATGGATACTTTTTCCTCAGTGATCTCATTGGTCAGAGGTCGAGGTGTTGACAGGCTGTCATCCAATACTCTGATGGTAACTTGCTTGGGGCAGGTTGGCTGTTCAGCATGAATTGCCATGGTAATTTATCCTGGTAAAAAGAGAACTAGCTTTGTAGTGCTGAAAACCCTGAGATAACCCTGAAGCTAACTTCAAATCCTGCTTCGTAGTACAGGCCTCCAGATTGTCTTGCGTGAGTTGTGTGTGAGTTTGTTTTTAAATGGTCCCCCATGACTTCAGTTCATCAACAATTTTCTTAGTTTTTGGATTCTTCGTTCACTAAAAGGCATGCTTGAAAAACAAAGTTTTTCTTCACAGATTCAATATGGCATGCAGTGAGGCACTCAGCCCCAATGTCAGTGGTTCAATACAAAACTAAAATATGATCTCCTGAAACAGCTGGGTTACTCAAACAGGAGAAAATAGCAGATTTGATGGGAACTATTTTCAGTGTCTGATTAATACAGTTTGTTCTCTAGCGAGTGTTTACGGCAGCAAGATGGTGTGTGTGTGAGATTGACTCAAGATAAACTAGTGTGTTCGTAATAATGAAGGAATGTGTCACCCAGTGAAACAGTGCGGCTCACTGAGGTGTTTTTTATAGTTTCTGGACAACAGTGGAGCTCAGTTTCTCCCTTGACCTTTATTTGTTTTATTCTGCGTTTGAATTGAAAAGGCCTCATAAACCTGGGCGCCGTGCCATGTTGTGTATCCACAGAGAGATCTGGAGCCTGTCAAGTCAGAGTACAAAACTCATCAGATAAAAGACTCCACTTCATTCAGTAATACAACTGTAGACATGAAGACGCAGCAGGTGTCAGGGTCTTCACACTGATAGATACTTGGCTCTCTCTGTATAATTGCCTCTTTTATCTTAGCAGAAATCAGCCTTTATGTCAGATATTCATGATCGCTGTTTTGTGTTACGACGCTGATGGTAACAGAAAAGATAAAAGACAAGAAATGACTCATTTAGCTCAACGGTGAGCTCCCACAGAAGCTATTTAAATTCTGCCTTGTTTCATTTTAATTATTTTTCTCCAGTGATTCTTCCACATTAAGGAAATTGGGCAGTCTTGTCCCTTTTTTAAAAAATATGTATAATTATAAAAGATTCTTAAGGTTGTATTTGCAAAATCCTGTCCAGAATTTTAAGGTTTATAAAACATGAGGATGCAGGATTTTAATGTACAGAATTTGTTTTTTGGTACGAGGCATTTTCTTCTAATCGACTCTCTCTTACATAATTGGCCAAATCCTACTTGTGATGGTTATGATGATAATTATTAATAATGTGATTACTATTGATTCCAAGCCATAGCAAAATGACAGCGTGACTATTTTACATAGATGTCGGCAAGACAACATCAGTGTAGTTCATCGGCTTCTTGCCTGCAGAGGTTCCCTGTGTCAGGGGCCAAAGACATGGATCAGTGTTGTTTTTGCTGGTTCAATCAATTAATTGATTCATGCTAGTAAAGAAAAAAAAATCTTGACAGTAATCACTTGAGCCAGTGTGTTAGCCTGCGAGTCGATTCCTCATCTGCATATTTTGAAGACATGCTGACATGCAAAGTATTTATTTTAATTCAGGTGATTATTCATTTTCCTCCTTTTTCTTATACAAACTAATGAGTTCGGTTTTCAGAGCTGACAGTTTCACATGGTTTGCACTTTTCAAGGTTCTTTGTCTGTCTTTTTATCCGCCATTTATCAAATCCACGTCCACTGTACAGATGATTGATTGAGCACTTTGTAACTGGAGTTGTGGCTTATTGCAATGTTCACCCGATTCAAACTTTTTTCCTGCCAACTAAATTTTTAAATAAAGCTTTTCAATGAAGGGTTTTTGACTTTGTCTTGACTTGAATTTACTTTAATTTTAGACAAGGTATGAAGAAGATTCAAAGTTTTCAGCATGTTTGGAACAGAGTCATCATGTCAGAGCCTCCTCCGGGCTGCATCGCTCTGCTTTCCAAATCCCCCCTCCAAGAACTCTATGCATGTCTCGTACAAGTGTTGGACATGCTGCATGCTCTCTGGCAGTCTCTCCTCGAAGGCATCCACGATCCATAGCCAGGTTTATAAAGAAATTATTTTCCCAGTTTGGTGAGGAAGAACCTGACTGCCCTGCGCAGAACCCTGACCTCAACCCTGTCCAACAGCTTTTAAGTGAACTGATGCACTGACTGTGAGCCAGACCTTATCACCCAACATCAGTGTTGGAGCTCAGCAATGCTCTTGTGGCTGAATGGGAACAAATCCATGCAGCCAGGTTTTAAATTCTGGTGGAGAGCCTGAAACCAGAATAATGGAGGCGGCTACAGCAGCAGATTAATGCCCATGGTTTTGGAATGACATATTCAAAAATCACATTTGAAAACATCAACCCCAGATGCCTTTGACTGAATACTAAATACTTTATTGTCAGCGTTCCAACACCAGGGGGCAGCAGAAGCCATCCATCACTGTCTTCACTACTAAGCCTAATGAATGAGACAAATGCTTACAGTTGCTGAATACACAAAGCAGCGCTCTACCTGGAAATACCTTTTTTATCTTCAAATAGGAAAGTCAGAGTGTGTGTACACGTGGAGTCTGCAGCAGGCACAAAAGACGGGGGATGAATATCAGAAAGACTCATGCATATTCTGCTGGTGCAACACAGTGCACTGTATTGCACCAGCAGAATATGCATGGAACTCTCTTTTAAAATAATCAAACAATTAATTTATTAATTTCCTTTTATCTTTTCCTTTCTAGATAAGAATAGCTGCAGCATTTCCTTCATGGCGCTACCTGGTGGCTCTATTTGCCTGTTTGACTGACATACTATTAGAGACGGAAAAGACATCCAAATCTACATATCAATATGACTGATGTATGTAATACGATAAAACTGTTTCCACAGGACAGTGTTGACTTTTGTCATTGCTCTTTTCAGCCCCTGCTTTCACTCGGATGACCAGAGGATTTGTAGGTTGCTTGCTTGAATGCTTGACATGTCATCAGACACACATTTGGTGGTTTTAGTGATCAATTTAGAGAGTAAATATACGAAGATATATATATACAAAAGACCTGCTTTTTCCATGTGTCACTCTGTCAGGTCACCGCTGCATCACTCAGATAAAAAAAAAATCCACATAATAAGACAGGAAGTCATGGTAACAGTCACGGCTTTATCCTACTGTACAGTCTAAAACGAAAAAAGCAATAGAAATTTCCAGCTTCCTGACATTTACTGTGCTCTCTCCTACTTGTGACAGCTGCCACAAACATGCAGAATGTGTGACAGATTTAAATCAGTAAGTAAAATGAACGACTCAAAACACGAAAGAAAGATGTGAGCAGTGGCGGATCTTCCTATAGGCAACATAACAGCTGCCAAGGGCACCACGTGGGCATTTTTGACATTCAATAATTTTTGCATTACGTGCCTTTCCAGGTGAAAAGAATTGAGCTCAGAGTGGAAAAGCACCTCACGTCATTTCTGCTTTTTTCCCCATTGTCCATTTGAGAGCCGGCATTCTGTCGTGGTCGCAACAATAAGTTTACAGTTGGTAAACAATGGAGGAGAAACTGGTGGTAGCGGTTACTGGACACCCAGAGCTATACGGCTCGACAATAGAAAGCAGGGTGTCAGACTGCCCCCAAGTCATCCTACAATATGCCTGGAAACAGCCATTATTGAGGCGAAGCTCCTGGACCAACTGGTGGTACTCCCCGTGATCCACCCTCTTTTTAGGGTCTCATGTACCCACACAGATCTCCGTTTCCCTGTGCCCAACAAACTATTTGCTGACAGCCTCTCACCCTCAACCAGAGCTACAGCAAGTTCCCTCTGCCTCAACATTTTAGGAACTAGATACTAATTGCTGTGAAGATAAGTAGGTAGCTTTAGCTAGCCAAAATAAACGGTAGATTGATTTCACAGGAAGGGTTAGGGTAAGGAGGTGATGGCAACAATAAAAAGGCACAGCGAATGTTTTTTACTAGTGGCATCCATCCATCCATTTTCATCTGCTTATCCGGGGCCAGGTCGCAGAGGCAGCAGGCCAAGCAAAGCACCCCAGACGTCCTGCGCCAGCAACGTTTTCCAGCTCCTCCTGGGGGACCCCAAGGCGTTCTCAGGCCAGATGAGATATGTAATCCCTCCAGCATGTTCTGGGTCTGCCCCGGGGCCTGCTACCAGTGGGATGTACCCGGAACACCTCTAACTGGAAGTGCCCAGGAGGCATCCTGATCAGATGTCCGAACCACCTCAACTGACCCCTTTCGACTTGAAAGAGCAGTGGCTCTACTTCGAGCTCCCTCTGGATGTCCGAGCTCCTTACCCTATCTCTAAGGCTGAGGAAACTTGTTTCAGCTGCTTGTATGCGCGATCTCATTCTTTCGGTCACTACCCAGAGCTCATGACCATAGGTGAGGGTTGGGATGTAGATGGACCAGTAAATCGAAAGCTTCATCTTCTGGCTCAGCTCCCTCTTTACCAAAATGGTCCGGGTCAACGCCCGCATCACTGCAGAAGCCGCACCAAACCGGCAATCCATCTCACCCTCCATTCTACCCTCACTCGTGAACAAGACCCCGAGATACTTGAACTCCCTCGCTTGAGGCAGTAACTCTCTCCCAACCCTAGGACACAAAAAATGTTGATACACCTGGATGAAGTGTTTACATGCCACAGTATCCTGGCTTCCATCAGAGTACTGCACATAGCGTATTCAGGTGTCTGCAAAACTGCGTCAAGGCCTTTTCCGAGATATTCAATGACCTGATCATGACCAGGATACTCGTGACACATGTAAATGCACTCCATGATTGCAGCCTTGATTACAATCAATTAGGAATATTCCATAAAGTAGTGCAATACATTGGTTGATTAGATAAAAATGAATGCCAAGCAGCCAGCAGAGGAACGGCACACCCACACAGAATCATTCTGCATTGATCCCATTAGAGCTTTTAGCTGTTACAAGTGTGGGATTTACTGCTCCAGCCAGATGGTTTAGACTGCAAATATAATCCAACGTTCTTTAAATCTTGTGTGCATAATTAGATTTGGGTGTTTCTCAGGTTTATGTTGCTGTTGTTGACTTGAGGGATGCTGCGTGGAAGTACTGTAGTAGTCTGTGGTTTGGCTCTGAGAGTTAGCTGGAGGCTCGAGGCTGCTTCTCCCTCTCCCGTAAGAACATGAAGAATATGTTTTCGGGAACTAATTGTCGCCCGAGGGGGAATTCAGAGAGATTTTCACCCTGAACTCACCAGCTGTCTGTCAGCTTTTTGCCAACAAATTGGGTCGAAAAAGTCTTATGAATAGCTTCACTTTCTCTGCAATTTGTTCAAACTTGGTGAGTGTTGTCTTGAATAATTTAGCAAGTTGCACATTGTCTACAATATGTATATATCAACCTGCCTGTAGAAGATGTGTTTTAATAAAAGTTTGATTTTAGGCTGGGAGGGGAACATGGCGTTATGGGTAAATTAGCAGATCTTCTGCACAGAACAATGAAGCCAATTTGACTTTGTGGCCAAACTTTGGAATTACAACTTCTGGCTGTGTCACATAATGCCATAGGGCCCGGAATATTTTTTTCCTGGAGACTCACACTGTGGAAGAGACTCTGTAAATGAGAGAATACAGCGTTTTGAGTGTCACACAAAATGACTTCACTATCAGAATTTGATCTATTCAGTCCAGTAGTAGGGTTAAACCTGAAGTTAGCTGCCTAGATGGCAGAAGTCTCTGGTGCGCTTACTCTATCAGCTAATGGATGCGGAAGATACAGATAATTTTATACCCAGGAAATGTAACTTTTTTGGCTTCATGCTACATTGAGCAACTTTAGTTTAGTTTAGTTTAGTTCAGTTTATGTGCACATACATGTATAGAAAATACAGTAAAAAGAAACTGAAAGTTAAAAAACAGTGCAGGAGAGGTTAGAAGCGAGAATGGCTTTTCCTCTTCCCTTTTGTTGTTGATCTCCGTGGGAGAGGTAAGCGGCCTTGCAGTCGGGAGAAATTTCTGTGTTTTAGCCTCTGTTATTTGCATTTAAAAGTTTACTGAAGTGCTTTCGATACACTACAACCTATTTCTGTTACTTAATTTGTGTAGGGGCACGCTTTATGGAAGATAGCGTTACTGACCGGAGGATTTTGTATTTATGCTGCCTTCGTCAGATTAAATGGAGACTGCCTCTAAAGATATCCACGTCTGAGTGTCTTCCTCCAACACAACGCACACAACGCAGAGTCAGACACGACCGGTTACAGTAGTACAAAATTGTTAAAGATCCAAAACAGGAATATAGGAATGAACCGGGCCTTGTGTCCAACGCTGTATCCAGTTCTCTTTATACATCCATTAGAATAGTGATGGATGAATATCTGAAAGCCATACTTAAGTAAAAGTCTAGATATCTCACCAGAAAATGACTTTGGTAGAAGTTAAATTCGCCTCTTAGAATATTACTTGAGTAAAAGGCCTTAAAGTACCTGATATTTAGTCTACTTAAATATCAAAAGTAATTTTATGACATTAAAAGTATTGAAAGTAAAAGTAAATGATGTTAATAAAAAAACAAGCAGTCAAAATTTTGAGAATTATGAAGTTTATTTCTTCTTCTGAAGTTTATTTACATCACTTTAAATAGAGCCTACATTACACTGGAAGAAACTTTTTTTCACAACCTAAAGGATTTAAATGACAACGCCTAGATTTTCTCTCCCATTTTTTCATTCATCTGTCCATCCCTTCCTTCCTCCTTCCCTCCCTATTTTGTAGAAGGTAACTAAGATGCTTAGGGGATACTTATTGGTGTAAAAGTATACATTTTGTTTGGGAAAGGTAGAGGAGTAAAAGTGAAAGTTGACAGAAATATAAAAACTCAAGTAAAGTGCAGATACTCCCAAAAAATACTTAAGTACTGTAACAAAGTATTCTATATTCCAGGTATTTTTATTGAGACAAAGATGAAATTACATGTGTCATATTGTAGTAGCAGCACTCATTTCATTTTACATAGAAGAGTTTTGAAATGGTGAGTTTTCTGATGCAGGAAAACATGAAGTTGAACATGGAAACAAGACAAAATGTAGGTGCATTAAATATGTATAATGTAAATAACGGGGGGAAAAGAAAAAAAGGCACACTAAGTCTAGGCACATGACTTTTTAACCCCTTCTATTCTCCTATCATTACCCTTGTCTCACTCATGAACTCGTACTCAAAATGGGATGTTGTGGAGGAGTGGGTTACAACTCAGGAACTGTATGTTGTGTGTCTGTTTCTATCACACCTGTCTTCCTTCAGTTTCGTTAGTCCTTCCCTGTTCCCAGAGTCTTCCCTCACACCTGTTCTGTATCAGTCTTGTTTGCTCCACCCTAGTGTTCCCCTCCACACCTTTGTTGTTAGCCAATCCTCATTTCCCTCCTTTTGCCCGTGTCCTCCTACTCCAGCTGTGTCTCGTTCTTGTGAATAGTTTTCTGTGTGTGTTTCCTTTTGTTCCTTGTCTGTGTTCATCTCTGTGTTCTTGGCGTTGTGTCCTGCCTGGTGTCTTGTGTTCTGTTTGGATTTTTCACCTGAGTTCATCATATTATCCCAGTTGGTTTTCAGTTAGTTTTGGTTCTTCTGTCATTTGGCCCTGTCTCTTCTGGATGTTTTTCATCAGCTCTATTGAAGCTAGCTTTTTGTTTAACCTCAAACGTCCCTGCTGCTCTGCAATTGAGTCCCTCCTGAGCTGATAATTGACACTATCAGCCAGACAGTGCAGTTAAAAACCTCTCAGCCTGGTGTTAAAGGTACCCTGTCATGTTCATAACTCCTACTGCTAATGAGCACTGCCTTGCTTGCATCGCACATGATGCACTACACGTTCCTGCTGCCAGTTTCTCGCTACTCCAGTGATTGACAGTTGGTGCGAGTAATGTGCTTAGAAGCATAGCAATGCAGCTGTAAGCATAACTTTAGTTGTTTACAAGAAGACTCCACAGGCAGTCTTTAAGTAACTCTTGAAAGGTGGTGCCTGGGACTCCTCCACCTCGCAGTCAGAAGTGAAGGAGCTTTCAGATGAGAAGCGAAAAAGTTTTTAAGAACACTTTCAAATGGTCAGAAGTGTTGAGCTAGAGTCATAAGACAAAAATGGGCTGGGAGTGAGTGGCCTACGATTTTGATTTTAAGAGTAGGTTACACAATAAAGCCAAACACTTTGACACTAAAATGATTGAAAGACAGAGATCTACAATGTTTTTAAATGCAAGCGAGACTGTTCGTAGTTAATTTCTCTGTAGGGTGTCTGAGGAGGTAGAGCCATCTTCCCTCCTTCAGGTCTCTCCTCTCTCCTCCACCTCAGCGTAGGATGATCCATGGGTGGTGCAGACTCACAGAGCAGCGCAACTCCTCTGATCACTGAGAGCTGAATTCTTCTGAGCAGCCAGAGACCTTGGCACCAGGCTGTGCTGTGAGCTGTTATCTATCAGCCAAATGTCAGCCGCAACCCTGTGGTCTCTCAAATGAGAAATTAAAAGAAAGGCAGGGGGATTGAGAGAAGGGAGAGCGGAGGGATGAGAGCAGCTCCGGTCACCATTTGCCAAAATCACATTGATATCATATGGAAAGAGTGGCAGTTGCTTCATAATTAACGTTCAGCACTGAGGTTACCCTGGGAAGTCTTCTCATGTGAAATATTTGGACATTTCTTAAATTATTTTCTCTCTGTTATTGCTGCAGTGCTACATAATCCAAGCATGTTATGTATGCACTGTCACACCCACCTCACTCATGTATATAAGCAACTTGTTACCTTAATCATTCTATATTTATCCAGCATCCTTTGCATTCTGCACCACGGCACGACTTCGCTTCATGTGTTGTCTATAAATACTAGTGATATTGTGTGTCTGTGTACATTGAGAGCATAGTGAGCGAAAAAACTATTCGAGTCAAATACAGTTTGACTTTGAATAATTATGTTTTTCTGACATAAGAAGATGTAGACTTAACGCTGAGGAGCTAGAAATTGTCGCTGGGGAGAGCGACGTTTGGGGTGCTTTGTTGGCCTGATGCCCCTGCGACCTAGCCCTGGATAGGCGGATGAAAATGGCTGGATGGATGACATAAGAAAATTTTATTTTCAGAACAATGACAATTTGCATTTTTTTTTTTTTTTAGCCTCATGAAGCACTAAAGAAGTTGTCTCAATGTACGGAACCAAGTTGGGTGACGTCATCGACCAAGTGGCTGCATGCTAGATCTGCTCCGACCACTCTTAATAGAAATCTGTCTCCTGCCTTTAAGCTTTAACCCCCCATAAATTGTAAAACCATGTAGAGTTGTGTTGGAATGACCAGCAAGTCTAGAGACAAGAACAATTGCGGCAAAATTTGGTCGGATGAAATGGATAATGCAAGCTGAAGCCCCTCACCACATGAGGAGGCTAACATCATTAGCATAGCTAGTGAACAAGCTAACTCTTGCCCAACAGTGCGGCTAGGTCAAGTTTGCAGATGTAATTCTGACAGAAATTCGACACTAAGATGGCTTCGATATCCTCTTTAGAGTAGACAGAGTGACAGAGGCAGAGAACTGTGTCGGCGTGATGGAGGACAGGGACGACCGCGCAGACCGGCTCCTCTGATATCGAATGCAGATAGACTGTCAGATGGAAGAAAAGTGAGAACCTCGAAAACTTCATGAGAAGAAACAACCAGCGTGTGTATGGTATACAAGAGGATCCCAATACATGGAATCAAGTCACTTTGACCTTTGACCTGTCTTTCTGTCTGTTTCTTTATTCTCATGATATCAGTCAGTACAGATTTTACATTTTCAGTCTACTTTTTGTTCCATAAAACACAACTTTTTTATTGTGTTATTTGTGTATATTCTTTTGTTTTCATCATTTATTTGTTATCTGTTTTATACTGTTACTGTGGACCGTTACTCTCTCACAAAGTCTACTGTATATTTGGCTGTAAACACCTAATGTCACTGCAGCTGCTGCTAGTGTAGCATTTACAGTGTTGGGAAAACTACTAGCTTTGCAAACTACCAATTAATTCACACTGGAATAAGTCTTTTTTTAAGTATATTTATTTAACAGACTTCAGAGGAAGTAATAGACAGTACTAGAACTGATTATATTGCATAAGTCTGACAGTTTTCTGAAATGTTTCAACCCATAAACAAACAGAAACAAACAAGACAGTACATACAATTCAACCCACCCACCTTCCAATATGTCCAAATGGACACAAATAACACTTTCAGAGTGACAGAGGAGGTTACAAAGAAGAGAAAACATAAATAAAATGTAAAAATAAAGACAAGGGGATAAAATGAGTTATTGATCAAATTAAGTGTCGATCTAAATTAACACTGGAAGAAGTTTAACTACAGCAAACCCACCCAAGGGAGAAATCTACGTTGGTTAAGCTACTTCTAGAAAGTAGTTCAAAGTACTTTTTAAGAAAATATGAAATTTACACTGATACAAAAGTATAACTAAATATCATACAGAGCAGTCACATGCCAGCAAAGAATGCCACTCACTTAACTCAAGGCAATTGAATCGAACGCAACTGGACTTGGTTTTGTCTTAGAAGACGTTTCACCTCTTATCCAAGAGGCTTCATCAGTTCATGCTTGTCTGACTAGGCTGGAACTAGTCTGACAAACTGGTGTGGAAGCACCCAGGTATTTAACCTCTGGGGAGGTCTTCACAAGGCCAATGATGTCACTGGTTCATTAGTGCTCCAATGGTGTGTCAACGACAGTCGTTGAAACTCCTGCTGCAACACTGCAATTAGAGTGGAGTGGAGATAACTATGACCTGGATGAATGAGAATATCCACAGGCACGCCACTCACTTAAGTTCACTGAAAAAAGTGCCCTCTTGTTCACAGGTCATACCTTATAGAATACATCCTGTGGATGCGCTTGGATGCATTGTCAGTGATGTATCTTGGGGTCACTGGGTGTTTCAGGTCTTTTCAAACATCAAACATCCTCACTCAGGCGACCCAGCCGGGGGTGATCAGTCCCTGGCTTGCATCCCAGCAGCAGTTGACCACGGGGCCTCCCTCCTCAGCCAGAGCCACCTAGTAGCTCTCTCTGTGGCAGTGTTGATATTCTTGATGGCCCTCTTCTCAGCCACTATCCCCAGCTTTGTGAAGACCCTGCAGAGTGACCGGCCTGCAAAGCCCCGACATCCCACCTCGACAGGCTCATGCATAAAACAATTATCGAGGACCACTTGATAATAGGTGTTTTGGTAATGCTTTTAAGTGCTTTCCTCTGGTATTTTATGACCCTCTTGCTTTTATTTTGGTTACCTTGGAGATAAAACAAACGGTACTTCCTGAGTTCACCAAGGATGGAGATCAACCCAGAGAGCTCTGCTGGTGTTACTTTGTGATGTGTGTAGTTTAACTTTAAAGTTGTAACAGCACAGATTTTAGATTTTAACATATCATATTTCACACAGCGAAATTACATCTGCAGTTCTCTGCCATTGTTATTTTCATACTCATGTCCTGTTGTTTGTAATGTTAATGATTATTTTGTTCACTTAAACAGTTAATATTCCTATTATTACTATTCAGCTGCTCATCAGTTACTTGAATGCACTGTCATCCATCATTGGGACTTGTGACAGCTGTCAATCAGATGTCAAGATGACACCTGTTTGCAGCTCAGTGGGTGTGACTATGGTCCCCTGCGCAGAGGATTGTGGGTCAGAGCTGCCAGAAGCATAATCTCTCAAGACAGATTCTGCAATCTTTTTTCTTTTTTTTTTACCGATGGATTTCCAGATTGCCAGAAGCATGCTGGCTCACATACTGCTAAAGAACATCCTGGTATTTTTTCTATAGCCTACTGCATTTGACATATTATGTACTCGGACATAGTAAATATTTTTCCTGCATGCAATATAGTGTGATAGTATGGGTGCGGGAGCGCACAGGTGTTCGCCTCAAATCCAGCTTCAAGTCGTGAACCGGATATTGTTTTGGTCCCTCTGAAGGATTGTGACGTCAGCGACTCACCGCTTCGATTCACTGAGGTAAGTTAGTTACCTGTGCTGAGTTTATCCTGCGTTTAAATCTGACTTTAAAGTCAACGGAAGTTAAGTTGGTGGGTGTTTGAGTTACCAATCTGTTTCAGCGTCTGAGGTCCGACATACTTGCGCTTAATTTCTGCTTTACACCGCCACCACTCACCTGTGTGAAGGACTTCATTATGACGTAATGTCAGCTGTGTTCCTGCCCATGCACTATGATGCTTTCATGTCGTTTATGTAACGTTACCAAAGAGCATGGATACCAAGAGGCGAAGCTCAATAGAACGCCCCATAGCAACAGACTCGCCCATGGTTTCGTCCTACCGCCGCCATATTGGACTGTCAGCAGACCACAGCAGACCCGCTTGCATACAAAAACACAGACAAACTGAAGTATATCGCTATTAATTATGCTTACAGTGCTACTCACCTCGTGATAGCTTGGTCACAGCTGCTTTTTCACGTTTTTGTAAAGCAAAATATAAAACTAATATAAACTGGCATATTAAATTGATATTAAAACACTTTAAAACTTACACCTCAGGAGTTCTTACCTGTCAGGATCCTTCGGGAAACGGTGGAAGGCCAGGTGCAGGGTGTTCCACTGATAGTTGTTGCAGTTAATTGCACTACACTGTTTTCTTTTACTTTTTTCCTCCTCTCTCCTTGACATATTGCATGTTGTCTGGGCGCAACAGTCCAAGTTCAACAGTCCAAAATGGCGGCAGCGCCCCTAATGGCTGTTGGCAGAAATTCAACGGAGCTTCGCCTCTTGGTATCCATGCTCTTTGACGTTACTTTGTGGTGAAGTACAGGCCTGCTGCCATGTTCATTGAGTGTTATGAGCTGGTTACTGTGTTAGAGGGTTTCCTGCTCTGGGCTTGGTTTTACAAGATGTGTATGCAGGCTAATACTGGCTTCATGGCAAACTATAGGACAGGTAGTCTGACCCCCTAACACACTCTTTATAAAGATGTACAAGTATTTCATCTCAAAGAATTTATGTGACAGCCTGTTTTACTGTGAACCACATCAGTTGCTGCAATGTAAGCCCGAATACATTCATAACTTTAAAGGGACACTTTTGGGAAATATGCCTCCTATAAACTATCATTTTTATGTGTGTTCTGAAGAGGACCAGGCATGTGAAGCCTGGTTTAGTACAAAGAGGCTTCTGGAAGCAGCAAGATTCACCAAAGCAGATAAAAGACACCTTCCAACAGCTCCAGTTGCTGTGTCATTTATGTGTTGCACCTTGTAAACTGGCAAATGCCAGCACATGATAATCTTTATTTATAAAGTGCTTTTCAAAACAGAGTTACAGTGCTTAACATGTCACATGAAAACAACTTTTAAAAGAACTGATAAAAACACTGTAGTATATAAAAACTGAGGAAATAAAAGACAGTTTTCTCAAGTAAAATCAGGAAAGGCTCTCCAATAAAAGCATCTTTTAAGAAGGGACTTAAAGGAGACCCCTGACTCGGGGAAGAGGCTGGAGATAGAGCTGGGAGAGACCTTTTCTTTGATTTATATCATGCAAAGATTGAGACAGAACATAACGTGTCAGGATTTAACCAGTATCTGTAATCATAAATGAATCCAAGACTCTGGCTCTGTAATGCAGTCTGCAGGTATTTCTGGCCATGTATGTTGCTGCAGAACTCTGGATGCCTGGTTTCTGTTCACAAAGCCAGATCAGGCAGATTGGCTCTATCAGCTCGCCAACATGCAGCGATCTGAATGTGCAGATTTTACAACGCCACCACGATTCATGATTGATGTCCAGCTTATCCCCGCAGATTATCTGAGTAGTCAGTTGTCATGAGCCTTGTGTGTGTATGTGTGTGCGCTTCTGCCTGTTTGTGTAAATCTCCTGGAACTGTGTCATCCGTCCATCCCCAGCTGCCATTAACGCAGCAGCTCGGCGCTAACTGTGATCCCACGTCAGATCAAATAATCAATCATAAACAAACACAGAGGGGCTATTTATAGATGTGGATCGATGTGGTGTTGAGGAAGATCAGGAGTGGACTGACGAGTGTAAAGGATCCCACCAGAATCTTTAATATCACCAGATCAACAAAAATCAGATGCTTTGGTGACTTTGATGCCGTCAGTGATTCTGTTCATCTTTCTCAAAGTTTTGTCCCAAAAAACAGATACATCTTCAGACTTTCTCCTCTTTGGTTTGTATGTTTTTCCACTTCTGAAAGACCATGTAGGTGGGTTACGGATCACCTTCATACTGCAACACACCTTGTTAAAAGATAAAAGGCTGAACCAATTCCTTAATGCGTGTTCACTGTCTTTGGTTCTCCTCACAGCCTGTCAGCGCTCTGTCTATAAACACCATGAAAGCCTCTCCACAGGGGAGCTACTCACGTAGAAAATTGGTCAGACTAGAAAACAAATTTACCATATTTAAGCACTAAGGTGTGTGTAAGATCAGTTTATATTGTTATTCAGGTCAGAATGACACAACACTTGCCCTTCCCCTCTGTTAGAAATTGGAAGCAACAAAAGAAGAAGAAGAAGAAGAGTGGTTTGACACAAAAACAGAGTTCATTTCTGTCCTGCTGTCAGAGACGTATTGATATAACTCTCTGGTAGGGTGCGCCATCATATTGATATTTTTTTTGATACCACTGAAATGTGTCCATAGCAGTGCCAGGAGGTTTGAGTGTCATATTGCTTTGGTATACTCAGGTCCAGACCTCTAAGTAAAGCAATATGTCTCACCGTCCTCTCAAAATTTCCCGCTGTAGGATACACACATCTGGTAACATATGAATTAAGAAGTATTTTACACCACTGCATTACTAGCTGCCGCAGGCGGGTGGCCTGGTGATTTTATATGCCAGTGCCAGCAATTTACCCATATGTGCTAGGTGGCTAGTGCTGATTTCTGACCATAGTTGAAACGTTTTGTTTCTTTATGTTTCAGTTGTCCAATTTTATGTTGTGACAATGCTGTGGTCAGTGTGACATTAGCTTCAGGCACAAAACCACCTGGTTATGGCTATGAAAAAAATCATGTTTTGGCTGCTTTTACCTTGTTGTTGTCATAACCACTGCTGGAAATGTTCATTCAAACCTTAAATTGAGGGAGACTCTCATTTTCAAGTATGCCGTGCATGGACAAAGACATTAAAAACAAGCAATAAGCGAACAAAGAACCATCATGCATACAGTATCATTTATAACAGAAATGAAATCATACAAAACAGCAAAAGCAATAAATTATCACAAGCAGAAATACAGGGTGATAAACACTCCAAGGTGTAGACGTGTAGTTAAAAGCATTTATGCTCAAGTAGCCTAAAACAAGATCAGAAATAAGGCATTTAAACAGCCAGAAACATAGCAGTGTCTAAGTTTAAGGTCTTTAGCAGATTAGTTCATATATAAGGTGCACTGTAAGAGAATGGCTGTCTTTATAGTTCAGTTCTGATTATGGGAGTGTGAAGCAACAACCTATAATGTGACGTGAACCAAGATTATGTGAGGTCAGATTTAAAAGGGGTGAGATATAGGGTGGAAGCATCTGCATCAAAGCTTTATAAATGAACAAATACTGATGCTGTGAGGCAGGAACCAGCCCACCATCGGTAAAGGTGGCAGTGATTGGTGCTGTAAGAGTCACCTGTCATGAACTGTTACGTTAGGGCTGAGTGGTAGACAGCATTCAGTGAAATCAGTGTCGAGGCAGCAGCTTTTCCATATACATCATCTGCAGTGTGTCATATGTGCTACTCTCACCTTAAAAAAATATCCGGTTTTGTCTTCTATCCAGTCTTAAAAAAAATACCCTGTTGTTATCTCCACTGCTGGAAATGTGCCGATATTGTATTTAAAATACCCAGTTTTTGGCACCTCAAACACTGCTAGAAATGTCACGAACAGTGGTCTGCTGCTTGGCTGCTTGGCAGTTGTCTTCAGACCTTCGACTGGACTGCTGGCAGTCCAAGGTCTCACTCCATCTACCATCTCCTCCTACTGATCAGAAACTCAGCTTGTATGCATGTAATCTGAACAAGGTCCCTTGTAGGAAGTGAAACTGAAGTTTGGGGAGCTGTCGGGCCCAGTACAAATATTGTAGTGAGCACTGTCTGCGTTGAGTTTTGAAAAGTGTAACCATACTCTGGACTGCTTCTGGGTCACTTTGCCCTGCATCACTGTGAATCGAACAAGCTGCGGCAGTGACATATTCTCACTTTTTCTCTTTCTCTGTCTGTACTGTGTGAATATTTGTCACAGACTGATGTGAATTAGTACTCTGTAGTTCCGACGTAATTCGATCGGTACCCTTTAAAGTACCATTGTAAGAGGGCTCTTTATAATACTTTACCCACTTCAAAACAACTTATTTCTCAATATATCAATGAAATCAGACAATAACAGGTTGCGGAGGCTCTTCTGGTCTTGGTTTTGGTTGCAGGCTGTGGTGGGCACAGTCTAACTCGGGCGATCCAGAGAGCAGGTGTCCCAGCAGGGTGGAGGATAGCCATTAAGTCTCTGGCATCTTTCCCCTCCATATTTTCCGGCAGTCAAGACATAGCACCATATTCTCCTCTATCGCTGATCCGAGGTCGGACTGAAGCCCACTCCCATCAAGTTCAAGGTGCGCTATCCTGTCGCTGTGGTCAGCTAGGCTAGTTTCCATCTCTCTGATAGTGGAAGCTTGAGTTGCCAAAGTGTGCTGAAATGATTTAACTGAAGACCGTATTGTTTCCTTTAAGAAGCTTTTCCTCAGTTTTTCAAGCTCTTCCACAAGCTTCTCCGTAATTAGCAGTAATGCAGCGTTATCCGCCATGTTGCTACAAACACTAGCGCCCAGGTTTTGGATTTAATTTGTTGCCTTTCTGCCTGCCTTTGCTGCTCTGCTCATTTCGCCGCTCAAGCACAGAATTTGCTTCAATATGAGGACACAATATTTGATGATACATGGTATTTTACGAAAAATGATAAGGAGCTCAGACAACATGCGCCTCAACACCACATTGCGTAACTTGAAGTCCCCTTTTAAAGTACCAAGTTCAGTATCCAACCCCAGTGATAATTCTCTGCAGCTTCACTTTGTCATTTCAAGCATTGTAAATATAAAACTATAGCTCAGTGCAGCTTTAAAGATAAATGGCTTTTGTTTTAAATGCCCACCTGTTTAGAGCCCATTTATCATCCATTTGATGAAAACTGATGACTCTGTTAAGCTTTTAGTCATACGCACTTAAGCCTATTAAGTGAAGTATTTAAGCCTTGTTAAGCCTGCAGAATGATTACAGTTAGCCATAAAACGTGGTAATTTACTTGTGCGTGGGCGGCCTTCTTTTATTTCCGGAAATCTTTTCCTGGAGCAAAAGGCCGTGGTCATACTGATCAGCTTAAAGGGGAGTAGCCATAGAATTACAGTAAAGCTGCATGTCTGTCTGTCAGACACACACGGAGTCGCACACAGAGCCGTTATCATCATGCAGTAGTTAATCTCACAGCGGTCATCTCTTCATTAACACATTAATTGTTCTGCCACCAAGAGAGAATCCGTCTCTGTCCGTCCCTGGGATTGTAGCGCCGGGCGTTGAGCTGAGAGCTTCTACGGTTAAAATTGAAAACTGTGATAATAGCCGAAATCATTAGCTCTTCGGGTGTTCTCGAAAAAGCTATTGTGTTCATGGCCTCTCTTTTTTTTTCTCCTGCTCTGTCAGTCACTCACTGTCTTTCTCACACGGTGAACTTTCTGGATCTGCTCTCTGCTGCTCTGCTTGTTGTGCAGCGTGTGGTCTGTCCATTATAATACAGTTTGGCTTCTGAATGTTTCCCACTGGTGACCTCCCCTAATTACTGTCATCGATCAACTACACACACACACACACACACTCAGCTGAACAGACATGTACTCAGCTGAACAGACAATAAGAAACTACTGTACAACTGTTTGCTGTATCAACATTTTTCAGTCGTAGAGCTGAACACACTTGCTCAGTATTATCTCTGGATCTCTCTTATAAACAGCGATCTGAATTGAAATGCTTTTATTCCAATAATTTATAGCATTCTGTGTACACATCGCTGGTTATGAGCACATTGTAAATCCAGGTATGTCACCTTTTGTTGATCCTCATAAATTTCATTTATGTGTATTGTACCGAGATTGTACCGAAATCTCAGAGACAGATAAATCAAAACTGTCGAAGAAAACGAAACTATCTGTGTGACAACTTACCACTACATGGAAGTGAGGCCTGGATTTATCCTTTAAAAAATGTGTTATGGTTTCATTTGTTGGAAGCTGTGATAGGCTTATTTTTACACCCAGAGACGACCTGCAGAGACTGTAATGTCATCACCAAAAATAGCCTTAAAAGAACCATGTGAAACAACTCATCATCATTTGGGCTTTTCTTTTCATGATAGCTGCACTACAGGACCAAAACAAAGAGAATGTGGCCACTCTATCATTACACTCCGCACCACTACCACTGTATGTATATTTTGGCTGCAGAGATTTGCTTTCATCAGAGCATTATTGAGGTTCAACAGGGATGTTGGATGATGTTTTATTGGATTATTTTCTCACTTCCCTGTACTGGTGTGAAGCTGTACAGATAGGTTTGGTTTTCTTTTGCAGTTTTGAGATTTGTCCCTGAGATTTCTTTCTCCACCTCAACACAAAACACATGAATTGAAGTTCTGACTGTCAACCAAAGGAGACATGCCTGGATTTACTTCTTTACAACTGTATGATGATGGTGCTGCTGGTGATCTCCTATACAAACAGCCATGTGCTAACCTAGCAGTAGATTTTATCCAGGGGTTGGCAGCCTTTGCTATCAAAAGAGCCATTTTTGACCAAAAATAGTAAAAGAAAATGTTTGGAGCCACAAAACATATTTGAGCCTTATGGTTACTAATAGGTCTAAGTGAGCATTCATCAATGTGATTTACCACAAGGTGGCTACTTTGCAGTGGGCTATTTATGATTTTTGGTGCTTCAACTATGCAGCATTGGCGGTGAAAATAAACAAATCTGTCCTGGCACTATTTAGATATCTATTTTCCTCAAAAAGATTTTTAGATTTGGAATCCATAGGTAGCCTAGCTCAGAGACTAAAGACAAGCCAACACTGTTGATGGTCAGCAAAACTTAGAACTAAAGGTGCCAGGCTGTACACGAATGAACACATTTTAGTTGATGAAATGTTTCACTTTTTTTAAAAATTTGGTGCGCTGGAGAATGTAAGAGTTTCTTTAGGTGTACAATGACGCTAAATGAAAATTGTTCAGAAAAAAAACTAACAAACAAAAAACAGTCTCTTAGTCTTTTTTTTTTTGGTCAAAACCATTGGGAGCCAGTGGAGAGGGACTAAAAAGTCACATGTGGCTCAAGAACCACAGGTTGCCTATCTCTGGTTTAGGCACAAAAAGCAGAGACATGTCAGTTGAAAAACACCCAGGATCTGCGGCAAAAATACCGCTGGGAAACACCATGAAGGGTTGGTAAAAACACCCAGTGTCGTTGGCTAAAATGAGTCTGAGAAATTTAAACTAACTGCAGGGAGTGTGTATTTTTTGGAGAAATGGGACTTTGTACCAGTGGGAGTTTGTTTTTGGGATACAGACTGAGGGAGAAATGTGTTTTCGGTCCAATGGGACATTTTAAGGATGAATGGGACTTTGGAATTTTGGGTTGTTGGAACAATGGCACACCAGCGTTATGTTTAGACACAAAACACACTTGGTTATGGTTTGAAAAATATCATATTTTGGCTTGAAATACCCAGTTTGGGTGGCACAATCGCAGCTGGAAAGCCACTAATGTCTCACAAAAAAACAGGCACTGTTGTTTACACACCATCCACCATCCCCTCCACTTTCAGATGACAAAGTCAGCTCATAAATACATGTAATCAGAATGATGTAACTCTAGAAATATCAATTAATTGGCTTTTCTTTGTTTTATATCATCTTAAGTTGAATATCTTTGGGTTTTGAGCTGTTGGTCGGACAAAGCAAGCTGTTTGAAGACACCATGTTGGGCTCTGTTCACCTGTGGTGTGCATTTCCCCTGTTTTTCAAAATCCACATAAATCAGAACAAATAATTTACACATTAATTGATGTTGAGAATAATCAATAGTTGCAGCCCTAATCTGAAAAGAACTTCCATCATTGAGGACAAAGTTTGGGACGCTTATTTAGAGGAAGAAGATTGAAAATCAAGACTTAGCGAAGGAAATCATTAACTGATAACCCTCTTCCTCTGAAACCATGCATATGCTATCGAATGCTGTTGATTTGATCTCTGTTGCCTGGGTTGCTGCTTCGCTGACAGTTTTGCTGTGTCACTTGCAGGACGCAGAGTGCTGACTCCATCTGTGATTTCAGTCAGCTCCGCTTTAACCTCAATTGCTCCTCTGATATTCAGCGCATTCTCTATCCCATTGATTCATTTTCAAAGACCGTTTTCATTTTCCAAGTCAGTTTTTCATTTTGCATCGGCCCTATTTTCTACATCGCTAATTACTTTGACATTAGTAATTCTATCACACAGCAAACACTTAGTCTCAATTTCAGATGGAAACGACACAATGGTCCCTTTACTGACAGTCCTCAGTTTGCCCTGGTCGGCCTTTGAGATGCTTCAGTTACTGGTTAATAAAGCAGAAGGAATATTTGGCTTTTAGCAGCCTCAGATTTTAGGGAAGGCTCAGCTCGAGAACTCTGCCAAAACTGCACAGTGCCATTTGTCAACACAGTGGCCCCAGAGCACAGGGCTTCATTTGCAGTTGATATCATCACCGTTTTGCAGTTGTGATTGATCACTCAGGGAAACTGAGTTCACCTCCACTTTGCTCCTTTTGGCTACAGCTCGAGGAGCTTTGAATCAGGGATTCTTGCAGATAGTCTCCTCCATGACCTGCGGGCAAAGATTGATGTTTGTCCATAGAAAGAAGTAAACATCAGAGTAATACTGTTATGACCCCAGAGTCCTGTTGACTTGGTAGTGTGTGTGTTTGCTTGTGTGCCCTGCAGGTACTTGGTGGGGTGGAGTTGAGATTGGATTGACCTGGCTGGGAACACCTGGTTCCTGAGCTATTTAAGCAGCCTGTCCAAAAAGGCAAATGAACAGTTATTTCAGTACAGAGAAATTCAATAAGTTCAGATGCAGAGTGTTTAAAAAGCTGCGGCCACTGGACCTCAATAAGGCTCATTGTTTTTTAAACCATGTTAACATTAAAAGCCACTCTTCTTCTTTTTGCTAAAGTCAACCTCTGTCACCACATGACTGCTAAACCTACAGATCATATCCTCCTGAGACCCTGCGTCCTCATGAGGACATCACAGGTTTACTTGACCATATACTTCATTCTGCTTAAAGGGATAGTGCACCCAAAAATGAAAATTCAGGCATTATCTACTCACCCATATGCCGATGGAGGCTCAGGTGAAGTTTTAGAGTCCTCACAACACTTGCGGAGATCCCAGGGGAGAGGGAGTAGCAACAAAACACTTGGATCACTACGGACGAGCAGTGTGGAGATATTTTGTGGTTTCACTTATGTGTTTTTGGACGTTTGAATCTGGGGCCCCATAAGCCTCCATTAGCTGGAGTTTTGTTGCTACCTCCTCTCCCCTGGGATCTCTGCAAGTGATGTGAGGACTCTAAAACTTCACCTGAGCCTCCATCGGCATATGGGTGAGTAGATAATGGCTGAATTTCATTTTTGGGTGCACTATCCCTTTAACTTAGACCTGTTGCCCTCATTCGTGGACTCTTTTTTTGTGCCATCTAGTGGTAGTAAGAGCACAATACAATAATCCGTGTGAAAAGAAGATGGCAGCCATCTCTGCCAGGTCAGTCTGCAGTTGATCCTGACACAAAAGTGGACAAGGTCCAAAACCTGATCACATTTTATGGTTGAAACTTGTATATTTATGATTAATAATGTTTGTAGTTTGGTATGGCAACAAATTTGACCAATTTTAGCAACAGTAACAAGCTGTTAATTAGGAAGTACTCGTTTGAAGACATTGGGACTTTAGTATTGTCTCGTGTGACAACATTGGTACTTTATTATCATTGACAATGTTTAGTTTTTTATACTTATCGGGTCCTACTGATCTCAAATAGCTAGGAGAAAATGCATACCAAACAAAGGTTTGGGTCTCAGGAGGATATTAAAAGCCTGTTAGACAGGAAAATGTCTTCTTACAACGTGATTATAAAGTCATTTTGTGACACACATTGAAGGTCCAGTGTGTCAGATTTAAGAGGATTTAGTGGCACCAAGCAATGAGGACTGCAGATTACAACCAGATGAAGCTTCTCCACGTCAGAGTTCCTTCACTCACTGACCATTATTCAGGAGGTGTTTACCAAGAGTCAGATTGTTTGCAGAGGTCGCTTCCTCTCCAAAACAAATGGACCAGGTTATGGTCGGGCTGCGATCCAAGCACCTGCTGATATGTGCTCACCTTTTTTTTCTGATCATTCAGGAGGTTTTTACAGAAGCTGAATTATCTGCTGAGGTTTCTTCCCCTCCAAAACAAGCAGACCTGATGATTTAAACTGGTAAAAACACAGAATAATGCAATTTGGCATTTAAGTAAATCAGTATTTTCTGACGCTCTCCTCATGAAAGGGCCTGCTAACTATGGACATGAACATGACTCTTATTTTCAGTTGATTATACACTAAAAAAAACATACTTCTTATATTACATTTCATTTCTGCCAGTACATCTCCCTAAATCCTTCACACTGGACCTTTAACATTACAGCACTTAGTGGTGCCACATTGTGGTCAGCTAGTAATTACCCAGTCACAGTGGGTCACTAACGACTCTCTGATCTCATCTGATAGTCAGACTTGTTAGAAATAAATACATCTGACAGCAAAGGGCTATGTTTAAAATCATAGGTCTGTGTCATTGTTAATCAGATAAAAAATGAAAATGTTTCTGGAAAAAAACGACCAGCCGTCACATCAAACACAGACAGATTAGCTTTGTTCATATATTCACTTTTTGGGTACAGCAGCTTTTACAAGCAGAAGCAGTCAACATTAGTCAACCCCCACTGAGCTGTTGGGGCATCAAACACTTTATTTTCTGCATTCTGGTGAATTTTTAGGCACCAATTTGCAGCAATTTATGGCACAAATGTCTTTTAATACTGTAAAAATTAAAGTCCTCTGCTTATTGGGGTGGATAAGTGCACATGTTATACAAAACCTGCACCTTTTTAGTATTTTTTCTCAACCTTATACTGGGACACACTAATATAGCAAGCAAAACGGTTCTGATGAATTTGTTTACAATGAGTAGAAACAGTGGAACATTATTAAACTGCACTTTAAATGCGGAATTTAACGCTTTATTGCGTGTTGAAATAGTACAAGGAATAAAAACATGAGTGACTGAAACTTCAATTTATCTTCAACTATCATAAAACATACACATGGGCTTTAAAATAAAGATTTAAAACATAAAAATTGAAGCTGCAGCGCCCAAAAGGCAGGCTACTGTGTCTAATTAAAGTCCTCTTTTCATGGGTCTAACTTATTGGTGGCGGAAGTGCCATACGCATGGGAGCGCGAGCGCATGTTGTTAACTGCGCGAGGCTGCGTCATTTCCTGACAGAGGACGGTCAGAGGCGAGAGAGCCGCCAGTCTCTCCACTCTGTCGCTGTAGTAACGTCTGGGAAGCGGAGACACCGAGCAGCAGGTCACCTCAGCAGCCCAGGCGGACGGATAATAAAAACTAAACCAACTGGAGAACACGGCGCGTGCTCCGTGAAACACCGCCGGATAGATATTTTTATAAACTTGACGTCGTTTGGAAGTAACACGGACACCGGAGCGGGATAGTGTGGACAGCGGGACACCGAGCAGGAGCACAAAAATAACTTTTTATCCTCTTTTTGTCGTCGTCGAGGAAATATCTTCACTGTCTGGGTCGCGTGCGCAACAGTGGACCAAGTACAAGTCGGTTTAAGTTGTGCTGTTGTTTGTATTTGTGCCCGTGGAGCTGGTGACGGTGAGGCGGACACCAGAGAAGCGGCGTCTCGGCAGCCACCTGACCTCCTGGAAAATAAGACCGCAGCTAATGACACGCAGGCTGAGAGCCTTACGTGGCTCATTTCTAAGCTCTCTGACAGAGCGGGGCGAATTCTCCGCGAGGTTGTTGCACATCCAAGTCTTGACGCACCCTTCCACACGTGAAGTTTGCAGAATTCAATTACTGATAGCCTATCTGAATTATGGTAAGTGCTAATTAATTTGTGTCAGCTGTGAAATTGAATTAGTTGGGACTTAATTGCCCGTTGAAGTTGCCCCCTTTCATCGCTCTACCCAGTAATAAGCGAGTGATCTGTCAGCGCCAGACAGCATGGATATAACCGGAGTGCACGTCCTCCAGCAGCGGTCGTGATGCCAAGCGCCGGTCTGATCCCGCGCCGCCAGCCCGTAATGCCTGCACTCTAACCCGCACCAGTGTGGCGCCGTGTCCCGGTCGCACCGCCAGGATGAGCAGCACCGACCTGGAGCGCATGTCGCTCAGCTCCTCGGCAAACTCGGTGGCCTCCAGCGCGCGGACGTTGTCGGCCAACGTGAGGAAGCTGCACAACGCGCTCAACCTCCTGCTCAACGACTTCGAGAGGGAGCAGTTCATCCACTGCCTCAATGTGTACCACTCCAAACGCAACGTGTACGACCTGGTCCAGACCCTCAACGTGATCCTCAACGCGCCCAGCAAGCGGCAACTTCTGCCCATGCTGCGCCTGGTCATCCCCCGCTCTGACCAGCTCCTCTTCGAGCAGTACACCTCAGAGGGCCTCTACTTAAAATCGGATTTAGTTGCAAGCAACGGCAACGCCGACCCCCCGCCGGGCGACTTCCCCAGCGCCAGCCTGACTCCCCCCGGGCATTTCTCTCCAAACAACCCACCCGAGTTCCAGGTGGCGTTGCGCGGCTCGCCGGACAGCTTCAGCACCAGCAGCGATGGGACAGCTCCCCTCGTGCCGCTGCTCGGGAGGAACTTTGTCCACGAGCCGCCGGGTGAGATCCGACAGGTCACCATGAAGCGACACAAGAGCAACGAGGGCCTGGGCTTCAGCATCCGCGGCGGCTCGGAGCACGGGGTGGGCATCTACGTGTCTCTGGTGGAGCCGGGGAGCCTGGCGGAGAAGGAGGGTCTCCGCATCGGCGACCAGATCATGAAAGTCAATGACAAAGTCTTCGACAAAGTCACACATGCTGAAGCAGTGAAGGTAAGTTTCTCTTTGCTTTTTGCACCACACCAAACCTGCACAGCTTTCACAACCTCTCCATGCAGGGTGTAAATTGGTGGCCCGCAGCGATTCAGTGAACTGGCACGAATGCCACCGTCATGGGAACTATTTGCACTGACCCTGTCCTCTGCATCTCCTGTGTGTAATAAGCTACTGCCCCATATTAATTATGTGTTTGGCCCCCGTGTCTGAAACTGACCTCTTGACGCTAACAAGCCTCAGATTGTTGAGGGAAATTGATTCTGTTGGCTGGGAGCAGCTTTGGCTATTTGTTATATCAGCAGGAAGTGCACTGCAACAGCACTGTGAGTGTAAACTGTACCTTGACTACTACCTCTAGGAAGCATGCATGTAACTAGACACTCTGAGAGCAGCTGGTAACCAAAGAGGAGTGTGTGTGCAGCCTCAGTACTGGTTATACTTTCCTGCGGGCTGTTGTTAATGCCCAACATCTATTAGCAAATTAGGCAATAAAAAGAGCATGCCTGATTTGTGTACAGTGAGGATTGATTTAGGAGGAGACCTTGTGAGGTCCTTGGTTTTTATGAGCTGTCCGCGGTGCTGAAAATTCATCTTACGGTTTTCTTCTCTTCCGCCTGACAGCTTTTGCCTCTTCTCTCTCTACTTGAGCCGTGCTTCTCTGATCGATTTTGTGATTGCACTTATTCACACCCATTTGCCCACTCATACCACAGGGAATTATAGTTATTTAAAAGGTTCAAGTCACTTGTAAAGCATTTAGAAAGTCGCACTCATGGTCAATGCTTTTGCTCCATATTTATTGATTATACTTCTTTTTAAATGTTTGGGAAAGCCATACCTGTGAAAACATCTTAACCGCATATGACACCTATTGTAGCGTATGATTGTTTTACTCTTTTGTGTCTGTATTTATTGTAGCAAAGTTCTTATGCTGCCTGGTGATGATGAGACTTTTACCTAGGAAAATGAAAGGCATAAAGAGTACACCACTGTGATTTCCATCCACTCAGACAGCCCTTTATTGCACTGACAATGACAGAGGAGTTATTTTTCAGTATAAAAAACAAGAGGCAACAATACTACCTGTACAAAGCCACAAAAAAAAAGTGCGAGATACAGTATCTTCAAGCTGCTTTTTAGAATAGTGATTGTATCTGTAGTTTGAAAGGTCACTCCGACAGCCAGGGATTATAGCTCAAATTGAGTCCTCTCTAACCTTCACTGATCATGAAAAAGTCGTCCGAGCTTTTATCTCCTCTCGCCGCGTGGACTTTAGTAATTCACTTTATGCAGGGCTGAGCCACAAGGCAAGCTCTCACCTTCAGTAAATCCAAAATAGTGAACCTATGGGCTGTTGACTAATGCCAAGAGATGAGAACATGTTGCCCCTGATTTAGCCTTTATTCACTGGCTGTCTGTGTGCTTCAGAATATATTTTAGGTTTCACAGAGTCCATGTCCTTGATACATTTATAGATGATATACTTACATTTAGCTCCCATACTATGTCACAGATCCTCTGATCGGTTTAATGGTTCTGTTTTGTGGTGTAAAACCCTCTAAGTGCTACCAAAGTGTGAGAAAGACGCATAATCCCCGTGTGTAAATACACAGCTCTCTATTGACGTTACACTGACGATGCATGTTTAATTGAAGAGGACATTGGCCTAATTCTGAGTCAGTAGTACGTCCAAATCTGCTCTACAGACTCAGGACTGCAGCAGAGCCGCTCTGCACCTCATATCGAACGTGCTCTCAAACTGCGTCGGGTGGAATACTAATGGCAGAATTAGCCATCCTACATTTTTTCCCCCAATCAATTTTCTCCACATTTAAAGTTGTCTTTCATTTGTGGAGTGAAGACATCGATTGCTGTTACTGTAAAATGAACAGTTGGAGAGTTTCACTCTCCGGGGTTCCTTTGAGATGTCATTTTTTGTGAATAGTTTGAGACTAAGAGGGACTGAAACCAACGACTGATGGAAAAATATGCGGCTTGTATGTGTCTCCATCTCTCTGTTGTAGTATTTCTTAACTTTCTCTATTCACACTTGTCTCATTGTCAGCAAATACATATTCATGTGCTACTATTAAGCCATCCACAAGGATGATGGTGCAGCCATGACTATGAATACTACTAGTTACACTGCTACCACTGCTGCTTGGCCTCTTGCTGTTATGAGTCTGACAGGGCAGGCTCCCAGCCAACAAGAGAGAAGCCCTTTCTGAGATAAAATCCCCCTGGAGGTTATTAATGCTTGACTTCAGTTATTTTAATGCCTTCTCAGTTTAGTCTAAACGTTATTGTAGGCTTTTAGAACTGTAATCATTTTAACCATTTAAACTCTGCTACACCGACTTCTGAGTTCACCTACAACTTATATTTTGGTGGAGATACCAATCTATGATATTCCTACCTGACATCATAACATCTTAAGTCTCAGTATGTCACTCATTCTGAGCTTATAATAACTTTAGTGATATCTTGGAAGAAGCATATGTGATGCTGTCTGTGTGAAAAGTTTTGCCAAATTCAAACAGGAGTTTTGCTGATATTCAATTTCTGCTATATGTTACACAACCATTTTTCACTTAAGGGAATTGTGGGCAGACTATTGAGCTCCTGATTGATTTTAAAAGCACTTACTTTGTGTTTGAGGAGTCTAAATACTGGATTGAATCAATAATTGAATCAGGCCTCAAACCGCAACACTGTGAGAAAACCTATACTTCTTTAGAGGTTAAAGGTCCAGCGTGTAGGACTGAGGGGCATCTATGAGATTCATAACTGTGTTTATAATCACCTGAAAATAAATTTAGAACAGGCTGCTTATATCAACATACAGAGTTCGTCCTTTTCCACTGAGGCCTCCATGTTTTTCTACAGTAGCCCAGAATGGACAAACCAAACACTGGCTCCAGATAGGGCCATTTTCGTTTTGTGTTTTCACATTGGTCACCCTATTTCTCCTAAATGCTTCCCACGCAGGAGAAGTTTCAGTTCTGCAACGTCACCACTAGATGCCACTAAATCCCCCACACTGGACCTTTACATGATTCAATATGCATATTTTGAGTACATTTAATTCCTTCAATAGCTTTATCAATCATAGCTTCTTACCAAAACATATTAACGCATCACAACATTATTTATCCCTACAGTTTAGAGCCATATCATAAACTATGGACACAGCTCAGTGGATTTAAGCTTCTGGCATATTTGACAGATGAAATGTCACCTTTGAATAAGCTGCTGTCTGGACTCTGTTGATGAATGCATTTGTGACAGCAATCACATCTGATCTAGCCTCCTCACCTCGGATTGAACTCTTCTCCCACAGAGTATCCACATTCAAAGCCCCACTCATCAGTATTTTTCTATTAAGGTTCAGTCAATTCACTGTGTGTAATGTGAAAGCAGTCTGAGTAATAAATCCAAAGAGAATTATCACCTATCTTGGCTGCTCCACAAAGCTGTGGTCGGCTCGTTCTCACAGCTCTCATCAACCCTGTTTCCAGCAGCAGCAGGCAGCTGTTTTCAGCAAATAGGCTCAGATAAACCCACTGTACTCAACCTTCAGACAAAGTTAGCAACTAGATTGGGAAGAAAGTGGAATATCTAGTCGCTCAGGACGTTGGTGGAAACCAAACCAGACATAAGGAGAGTCAATATTGACAGAAATGTGACTCCAAGCGAGTGATAATGTTGATCCACGTCTGCGGGATGTGTGAACAGGCTATTTTTCTTTAGCAAACAAGCTAGCTATAAAATCTTCATAAGTTTATTTGTCAGAGCTGTTTGTCTCCCGGCTATGTTTGGAGAATGTGATCTTATCCTTACTTTTCATACTTTGTCGCTTGGGCAGAGGCCCCAGTGTTAATATAATGACTACAGGGCAGCCTTTTGTGTTGTATCTCAATGCAGAAGGGGTTCGTGGTTAAGTTTAGGTGACAAAACCACTTGGTTAAGGTTAGGAAAAGATCATAGATGTTAAAAAACACCTTACTTTGGTGGCACAAATGCCACAGCTGATATTTTTGTTTGTTGGTCTTGAACCCCGGCCTCCCAGGTCAAAGTCCTGTGCTTGTTGACCCATCCACCTCCACTCTCACCCACTGTGATAGGACTTTCGTGCTCTTTAAACTATGTCTGCTGCTCTGAAAGTGTAATAATGAAGCAGGTGGGTTTACACTGAAGTTGGATGAAACCTGAAATCTGTCTCACACAGATGCTAAAGGGTGACCCTGGCATCATTTTCACTGCCCAAGCATTGTATTTCGTCTCTCTGGGAGGGAGACCAGGCTCGTTTTGAGTTGTCTTAGCCAACAAATAATGCCAGGAATAATGCCTTTAAAGACCGCACTATACAACCCAATCTGATTATTTCCACCAAGTGTAGATTGTGTTTTGATTCTGTTGCAGTTTTGCTCATTTGCTCAGGCAGAATGTTATATGAAAGTCACTTAGCTTTACCCCATCACACGCACACAAATAACAAATCTAATCCCACACAAACAACAAGGCTGGATTTAAATAAGTCTTTGCAACTTATTTTGTTTCCAGCACATTAGTCATTCACACTGTTTTCCCCCCGCTGTATGCTTCTACTTACGCTTAATCTGCTCCACTTTAGCAAACCTGTGTTGCCTGATGAGTTCGGGGATGGCCTCTGAAAGCAGTAGATTGTTGTTTGCCCCAGGGGACGAGTCAAGGGCTTACAGCTGTATTTCTCTCTGTCTCTGACTCTCTCCCCTCCTAAGAGCCTGCCTTGGACCTGGTCCCTAGAGTCACTGCCAAGGTTAGCTACCCTGTCAACGTTTAGACTTTTTGTTTTATCATCTGCTCTGTGGTGTGCTGGACAGTTAGGTGATGTGACTGGAGAGGAACAGGGACATAAATCGTGTTGTTTTGGAGCCCGAGTCACAACAACATCGAGAAAAGCAGTCTTGTCTCGCCATCAGCCACAGACTGCCTGTCTCTCCGACTTTTTAATCTGATTGGTCTCAACTCTGTGTAGGGTGTGAGAGAGGGAAACAAAGGCAGAATGATGGCGTAGAGACACAAAGATAAGCAACAAAAAAGAAAGAGGGCAAGACACAAGACAAGATTAGTCGACTTTTTTTCCCGTCTTCCTCTTGTCTTCATTTGTTTTGAACCCTGTCTACAGCTGCTCCAAGAAATACCTTAGTTTGGCGTCTTTGGGACAGCTGAAGTTATGACCGCCCTGCGTAGAGACCAGAGGAAGAGGGGATTAAAAAAATGATGAAGACTTGGCCGTTCTGAATTCACTGGGTCGACACCTGGGCAGCTGCCAGGCACATTGACATGCAAAGACTTGGCCACAAGTCAGAGAAATGGGAGCTGAGCGGCCTGGAGCAGCACTGCAGACTGCTAATGGTTGGTGTGTTGATTAGATGGTGGGAGGCAGATGGAAATCTCCTTAAACTTGAGGAAGGTATTAATTGATTCATGGCTTGGAGCTGATTCTGTGCTTGTGACAGAGGTTCGTCTTGCTTGGAGTTGTCAATAGTCAGACCTGCTGTTGAGTGTTTTTAGTTACTTCGCCCAAAACCTGAAATAAATATCCACTTTCTTTAAGTTGGCTGCACATGAACAGCAGCAGAATCACTTAGCATGTTATTATACACAGTAACGTCCCTAGAAATTATTCATAAGGGTGGTGTCATGGGGCCATTGAAATTGTGGGTGACACACCAAAACCAAACGCCATAAATGAATTTCAGGAATTCTGTAATGCTGTTATAGTATATAGGCTGGTTGAAACCTGTCGATTTAAGAGTTAAGGAATCACATGTTGATATGCTTTGGTTCTTATGCAACAGTTAATGTTACTAGGGATGCATGATCCAGCTTTTTCAGTCTAGATACTGATCCTTGGGCTTTGGATATCAGTCGATACCAATTAGCTGTATGCATCACTGTGTGGAATCGACTGGGATTATTCTCTCATGTGAAAAGCAATATCAAGCTTGAATTAAATATTGCTTTCCGGACTTCATTAAATAAAATGTAACAAATAAAAACACAGATATACATTTACTGAATTATTTATTATTTAAATGATAAATTATGCACCAGCAACTTGGTAAAAAAAACTACAGTTCAAATGTTAACATTTTAGGGGCCTGGAAACGTTTTGGAAGAAAATGATTTTTTGAAAAGTCAGAAATTTGCTTCACAAATAACTGTATTATAAAGTATATATAGTGTATATATTATGTGAATGTTCAGGCAGATCAGTCATTTGGTGTTTTGTTGTTCTCTGCATGGGAATTGTCAGACTCTGACTGAAGTTGCAGCTTTCACTTAGCTTCTGCCGATTTTTTTAATGTCTGACTTCATCTGGACAAGTACATGACATGACATGAAAGACCAAGACCCGGGACACACAAAATGTGGACTGTGTTGTTGGGAAATATATAAAGGAGGCAAGGGGGAGATTTCCTCAGTATTAATTCATAGATTTTACTTTACTCCTTCTAAGCTTTACAGGATGGGTCTACTAGCTAATAATCTATGTTGGAAATGTCAAACAGAAACACGAACATTTCTACATACAATGTGGAAATATAAACTGTGGAAAAAGTTGTGGATCGGTAAGTGGTTGGGTATGACAGTACATAAATCACCAAGGCTATGCCTTATGGGGACCAAACAGAATCACTGAATGTATGAAAATATGACCTTGTTGTGATAAATATAGTTTAGTATAGTTGTCACAGCTGCTTGAGTGATCCTCAGGTTCTGGAAGAGTGCATCACCTCCAGATTTTGAAAAATGGAAGGAAGCTGTGTTAGAAATTGTGTCATATGAACACATGTTAGCCAGGGTCAGCAATGAAGTTGAAGGCTTTAAGAGGTCATGGGGAGGCTTTTTTGTTTTTAGTGTGTGTTGCACTGCAACAATGTGATTTTTAGTTTTATCGCTGTGGTTGCTAAATTAGTATTTTGGGTCTAAGAATGTGTAGCAACCAGGTGCCTGTGGATTTGTTGAGTTCCAATAACAGCACTGTCAGTTTGATCAGATTTGACTGAATAGTTAAATAAAAATTTGAATTATGAACTGGACATTTCAAACATGGGAGAGGCAGGACTAGCTAACCATGCTAAAGGAGCTAACATGAAGCACCAGGCTGCTGTGTGAATCAACTCCCATTACTGGCATTTTTACCTTAGTGACCAGTGTGACACCTGCTGGCAGCTGCAGACTCCCCTCTCATCCCCCATCAAACAAGGGACCATTTTGGGTGCCGTGTCCTGTGTCCAGAAACTAAGCCCTAACTGCAGAGATACTATGTGCGCTGAAGATGCCTTACTAATGTTATTCCTACAAGTCACATCCAGATAGCTCCCAGATTTGCATAGGGTAAATGCAAATACTCAGAAACAGTATCTGTACTTTTGAACTTACTCATTATTTAAAGAAACTTACTGGTGAATTTTGACATGATTATTGTTTCATGTACCGTTATACACAGAGAATGTATGGTCATGAGAATTTGCCTCAGAGACATAGAAAAGTCATGGAAATTTATTGGTAAATATGTATATAAATCTTTTATCAGGATTGTATCAGGGTGTATCAGGCCACCTCTTGGCCACGCCAATAAGACCCCATGCAGAGGCATCTTTGCTTTCTTAATTTGATATTTAAAATCCTACTGTTAACTTATAAAGCTCTAAATGGTCAAGCTCCGTCATATCTTAGTGAGCTCATAGTGCCTTATTATCCCACCAGAACACTGCGCTCTGAGAACGCAGGGTTACTCGTGGTCCCTAAAGTCTCCAAAAGCAGATCAGGA
>NC_065514.1:11016311-11035941 GCF_006386435.1 Epinephelus moara | reverse complement strand
GTCCTGGAAGAGGGATCCCTCCTCAGTTGCTCTTCCTGAGGTTTCTACCGTTTTTTTTTTCCCCTGTTAAAGGGGTTTTTTGGGGAGTTTTTCCTGATCAGCTGTGAGGGTCCAAAGGACAGAGGGATGTCGTATGCTGTAAAGCCCTGTGAGGCAAATTGTGATTTTTGATATTGGGCTTTATAAATAAAATTGATTGATTTATTGAATTGAATTTGAAACAGGGTGGTGAAGCTTCAATACAGAGAAAGTGTCTCTGAATTGCCACACTGGGCTGAATACAAAGCAAATCTTTTACTGAAAATCACGTTATTATTCGTATTACATTCGAGGCAGTGTTCGCGTCAGCCTAGTTTAACCTAGGGACCCTCTGATGGCTTGTGTAACATGTTTGGCTACCACGGAGGAAATAAATTCCAGATGAGTGAAAATGAGTCAAAGTGTCCCCTGCCGTCTTCACAGCAGAGAAGGACCAGGGACTGAGTCATCTGTCAAACTGCCAAGAATTACTGCTCTCTCAGAATGTCATGATGAGGAAAAAAAAAAGCTGAAAAATCCCAAAGTGTTGGAGAAAATCATTGCAGAGGCTGACAGGGGAGAGTGTGAATACTGTATGTGACTGACAGATGAGCTACACAAATGTGAGATTTACATTCTGCCTGCGAATATTTCATGTTTCAGTTCAAGGATGAGGACTCTCTTTAGGTATTTGCGCAAGCAGACATCTTATAACCAGGATTGTTTAATATATATTCGGGCCAGTTTGGTAGTCTAATAAAAAATGTAAAGTAATTGTGTATTGGATTTTCTTGAGCATACATTTTAAAGTTGTTCTTTTTAAATTTTATACATTTTTGCTGAGCTCTGGCATCCAGCCCAGCCGCAGTTACAGCTCAGACCACATGTCATATGTGCTAGCCTCAGTGTGTGCATCTGACAGTCTTGGCAGTGCGAAGACACAGTGTGAGGAGCATAGGCTGCTATAGCTGATTAAGCACTGCGGTGAGCAGCCTGGAATAAATGAGGTGCTGTGCCTTTAGGCCTGGCCTCTGGGCTTGTGTTTACTTGTGTTGGTTCGCACAGTATCTAATATCAGCGAGCAGATTTGTCTACTAAGTCACCAAAAAAGTTCGGGGAGCATCTCTCTGTAAACACGGGGCTGATTGCTGCCTAAAGGCGCCCTGAAGGTTACACAACTCCAAACAAAAAAGGCACAAATGTCATGCTGGTAAAACCACAGAAAAAGGGAATTATTTCTTTCCTCTGTGCATATCCTCGAGCAAGACATTTAACCCTTGTCTGATTAAGTGGCAAACAGTGGAAGATTTGCAGCCTTCTGGCAAGTTTCCTGCTGTAATGTTTCACTAAATATGAAGGAGGGCACTGCTGGAAAAAAACATGCTTGCTCAACAAACCTTCCTGGATAAACAAAATGCTTACTAAATAGACCAAACAAGTTCATAACTTGTTTTTTGGCCTCTTTCTGCCATGGCTCCGTTTATTACAGTCCCAGAAAGCCCACTGGTTTATATAACCGCTCCTGGATTTCAGATGGCATTTTATATCACAGGAAGAGGCTCATTTATTGGTGAATGTGTGCACCCATGCAAATAATTTATGTGTATACAAATCATGGTGCACTTACTATGCTCTGATTTGTGTGAAAGGTGCACCTTCTGAGTGGTTAGGAGAACGCGGTAAGTAATAACTAATTAGAAAGTGTCACCTCTATCTTGTAGCGACTATACATTTCATTAAAATGTACTGTATAAGCTGCAGGAACAGCCTGTGTTCATGATGAAATGAGGGGACCTTTGGCTGGTGCTCAAATTTTTCATGTAACGATTTGTGTTGCGTAAGTAATCTTTTTTTTATATATATATTTAAGCACTTGTTGCTTCAGCCACACAGGGTTATGTATATTATAAATGGCTTTTTTAAACACTGGTAGTATTAATAAGAATTGATTTCAGTGTTGCAAAGACTAAAAACACAACAGCAAAAGAATCAAAGCTTAGTCATTAAAAAAAAAAACGCTCCAGGAACACTGAAAAGCATAGAGTGCAATATACTCAATTTTCAGTGTGAATTAGTTAAGGGAATTAGGCAGTATAATTTAAGAACTTTTGCATTTCACTCATCTGTTTTAATTAATTTAATAGCAGTTCATTTTGTTTCATTGCGGTACATAATCACAGTTTAGTGGCATCTCAAGACAGCAATTTTTATTTGTTTCATCTGGTAAAAAGGTTCGCCAACTATTTATACTGCATGCATTAGTCTCCTAATGTATTACTCCTCAGTATATAAATGTTCTTTGAACACGCCGCCATCTAAACTGGCGAAAAGCCTGACCTGACAGTTACCACAGTGTTCCCAGTGACTGTAGCAGCGTATGGTTAGTTGTGCTGTCACTGCTACTTCCTGCTAATTGGTTTGTTTTGACTGACAGTCAACAAATTCCCCCGGACAAGTGGTGATAAATAACATTGTGCGCCTTTTCGGTGCACAGCTGAGGCCCCAGTGTTGCTCTGTTTTGACTTTTACATTAGTGTACATTTTACTCGTAATGTGAAGCATTTGTTTGGAAAAAAATGAAGTTTATTTCAATACTAAAATATCAGCTAATTTCCTTCCAGCTAACTTTGTAGTGCTGATTTGGTAGAACTATAACAAAATCAAGCACTGGATCTTTCCTATAATATAGTCAACTGGAAAATTGGACTGTTAAAATGCTGACTGCTCTACTTGGGCAACAGCAGCCTATAATGGAGAGGAGCAGATTGAATTGTTGGACCAGCTGGGAAACTCTGATTAAACAAAGTAAAAGGGAGCTACTGTACTTCAAACACTCCCCTTGTGGTGCCTTTGAGCAAGACTCTTACAGCAGCACCTCTCTGCTCCACTGGCCAGCAGTTACTTGGCCACGGGCTTGTACTGGCCAGCTTCCAGTTGTGACTGAGTGGCTGTGTGAGTATGAAACGGGTCGTGGCTGAAGTTTGGAGCGTTAGTGCTTATTCTTCTTAAAGTTTTGGCAGATTGAACTCTCCGCCTCAAGGACAGAGGAAAGTTTTCATCAGCTGCTCGGGTCCCGTCCTGTGATGTGACGCTGGACGATTGCCTTCTCCATCAGCTAACGGTTCCCATGTTGGCTAAAAGTTTAAAATGTACCCCAACAATCCCTCCATTTCTTTGTTGTATTAAAATTAAATGCTGAACCATCATATTCACACCGCTCAGCTGGAGGGTTTTCTACATTCTTCAAACATTTATCTAACCCGCAGTGAATAAATGTTTGCACACTGTTTAATTCTCCCTGACCCACAGATTTAACCCAAACTTAGAATATGTCTTTCCCCCTTCTTTTCGCCACACTGAGCCTACTTTTTATCCTCACAGAAAAAAACAGAAGTAGAGGTGTTTTATTCATTTCAGGTAGTAACTACTTAAAGTGGAGGAGTCAAAGTCTCTCAAGCTTTTAATCAGGAGGGAGGGCGGCAGAGATTGAGTGCTGGTCAGATGCTGTGGTTGCAGTATAAGGAGTTTGCAGAGGGGGAAGAAAATGGTGGGAAAGGAAGCACAAACAGGATAGATGGATGAAACAATGAATAGTAATGATTCTTTTGCACAGAACAACTGATGTCATAGTACATTAGATTTTTGCTTGCATTGGCCATATTGTGATAAATATTGACGTATTTTATGATTGATTTTAACCATATTGCCCATCTCCCTGAGTCCCTCAGAGATTAGTGCAGCTCCATACTTGTTTCCTTCTCTGTAATCATCACGTGAAATATTTATAAATATCTTTAATTAAGTGGGCGGGGGGCATTTGTGACCGGCTTTGTGTTGTGGCATGCTGCATGATGAATATTGAGATGTTTACTGGTGTTTGAGGGCTGATGTGAAGACTGAGTGGGAGATGATGGAAACACACTGAGAGGAGTTTGTATTGCAATTTATATGTTGTCAGTCAGGGCAGGAGGTGATGCCATGTGCAGCAGTTTTAGGGCTAGACCACATAAACAGATTTTTATGTGTTTTGGCCTTTTGTCTGAACAACAAACCTTTTGTGAAGATTTTCAGGCTGAAGATTTTCATAAACTCTGTTGTCAGTGTTTTGACATGTAGACAGGGGAAATTGAGGTTTTGGCTTTTAGCATCAGTGTGTGTATCGTTATCTCCTTTGTTTGACGTCACAAATAAGGTGGTATTTTGTGCAGTGACAGACGTGACCAAAATAATGCTGGTTCTAATCTTGCTAACAGGACTTTTTACATGTTTACTAGGGTTAAATGGTAAATGGGCTGCACTTGTATAGCGCCTCTCTAGTCTTCTGACCACTCAAAGCGCTTTTACAGTACACTACGCCACATTCACCCATTCACACACACATTCACACACTGGGGGACGAGGCTACCATACATGGTGCCACCTGCTACTCAGTAAGCATTCCCATGCACTCACACTCTGATTTAACAGTCATCAAGAGCAATTTGGAGTTCAGTGTCTTGTCCAAATATATTTTGACATGTGGATTTGAGGAGCCGAGGATCAAACCACCGATCTTCCGATTAGTGGATGACACAGCTGCCCTGGGTTGGGTTCAAACCGGTTTATATATCAAACAAACACCAGACTGATACCAACTGGTATTCCAGATTTTACCAGGCATTGCACCTGACTTGAGAGGGACCATTTTATATTGTTATATTGTGATATTCACTGATATATTATTCACTAATAAACAAACTAGGCCAGTGGTTCCCAACTGGTGCGTCTTGGATTCATTCTGAATGGACTGCAAGTGACTTGTGAATGTGTAAAGTTTGTAAAGAAACACACTTTATTTTGAAGTACAGTGAATTTATGGCACAGAGCTTTTACTTTGAAGTGCAATTTCCTGCTGTAGAGTGAGTGACTAACAGACTGCTACATGACAGAAACAGCTAACTAGCTCAGTGACATGGCCAAATGCAAGTATGACACTGAATACACTGAACTGGTTGGACCTTATACAGATGACTCAGGAGAAATCTTGACCCTGTGGCTGGACCAGTTGGGGATTTCTGAGCGAGACTATTTGCTGTTGGCTATATTGTATGTCATTTACAGTGACAGCAAGTAGCCTAGCTTGTTATTAGAGATGGTCATTTGCCAGAAACGTTCAGCTCCCTGGTGATCTCCCTCCAGCCAGATGCCACCATGTAGAATATTCCTCATTTAACTTTATGAATCAGTCATTACTTTGTCCATCTGTGCTTTCAAAGCAAGTAGCAGGGATAAATAAAAACAGAGCCTTCAACAAAACGTTGCACCCCCCTCACTCACGGCCAATTAGGACATCTCTTTCTCCGGCTTCAAATGTTCAATCTTCAAGTGTTGCCATATTGGCACAGTTTTAGTTTTCTTGAGAGACTAACTCAACATCACTTTATACATGAACTTTCCAGTACACATACAAAGCATGTGTGTTCTCCCACCTCCCACCCCTGCTGAAATTTGATGTCCTTAATATTGCTGACACTGACCTATGCTCTTCAGTAAATTGCACTCGGCCAGTCACACAACAGTGGCTCAGTTAATCAGTTTAATAAACAAACATGGTATTATGTCAATCACATTGTCATACGGCTTATTACTAATGCAATACGAGTTGGATTCAGTGCTGTGATGCTGTCAGCAAAGGCTGCTGATATAGGCTCCTTTTTTAATTTGCCCGAATGTGTCATCATGACAGATGCCAGTTCAGCTTGTTCGCATAAAATCAAATCAAATCAGTCAAACTGGTTTAAGCTCGTACACTGGACTGGACTGGCAAAACTGGAAATCGACCCAACTTCTTGTTCTTCTTCTTTGCCTGGCTTCAGGGTGACAGTAATATGCCTGCCTGTTGGTTTGGCATGCTCTTGACAGCAGCACCTTAATTGTGTTTTTCATGTTTTCATTTGTACCTAGATTTATTTATAAGTGTGTTTTTCTAAGAAACGAAGGAGGGAAACAACCCGTTTACCAAAATCCCCACGTCCGTGTGGATTAGGCCTTAAACTATAATTTCACACTTGTTGATGTTTCGTCCTGCTGTTTCCTGTCTGCCTCCTTTATCCTTCTAAAATACTTTTGTTCTGATGTAGACCCACACTCTCACCTTCAGGTGTCCAGACGGAAGATGATAGCTTATACCCTTTTGCTCTCACTTACTTTTTGTATTAATGCAAGCTCACACATTTGTACATACAGTTCACCCTATGAGCTCTCCTGGCACTGACTCAGTAATACATCTCCTCCTCCCCATCCTTTTGTGTCAGATATCTCATCATTATGTCCATCTTAAGGCAGCGTTTTTATTCTCCTCTGGTTGGCCCACCTGGGGTCCTCTGGACAGATTTGCTGCCAAAGTGACTCTATTGTAACGGTCTAATTGCTTTACAATGAAGCCGCCAAATGCTTCAGTTCACAGCGAAGGTGTCCCCAATCCATCACCTGGTCTCCACAACACTAAATCACCGGAAGCAGTCATTAATATCCGGTCAATGAGCTGAATCCCTCCATTTCTGTTCACTTCTGTCTGCAGGCAGGAAATGACTTATTCTATTAGCCCCTTGGGTGCCTTAAGTTTTACAGACATCAGATTTTATTATTTAAGGCCTGTGGTGAGACCACAGTCACACCTCATGTGAAGATAAAGTTGAATTTGTAGTGTTACATGAAACGCCTGTGGGTATGCACTCAGTTTATTAGTACAACTATCTCAAACTAATCATAGCCCTGTGGCAAAATGTACCTTAATGAAGGTTATTGTGTTCAGTTGATTGTAGAAAGGTGCTGATTCAACTTTTTGATCATTTTGGAGGCTTTAGCTTGTGTTGCTGTTATTGCAGTTTAGTTTACTCTCATAAATATAGGACCATTGTGTTAGACTGCATTCATTTAGCTAGGTGTAAGGCAAGGCAGCTTTATTTGTACAGCACATTTCATACACAAGGGCAATTCAAAGTGCTTTACAGACAAATAAAATATAAAACATAATAAAGGATACAGAAAAGACTAAAGAGAAAAGATGTACAAGGTAAAATCAATTACTTAATGATTTCCAATTAAAAAAAACACCATTAAGAACAGCAAAAGTGCAGACAAGAGGTGATAAGATAAAAAGATTATTTATAGAAAAAGATTTCCGCACCTTTACATATATGCTTGCACACTTATGCAGAGCACACATGTGATGATGTATGTTTGGACTTATTGATGTTTACAGCACCTTACCAAGACGAAGCCGTGTGGAGCGGTGGTTGTTCTGCATCAAGCGTGAAATACAAGAGGTGCCAGGGCTCGACATTAACGCTTGCCAGGGGCAAGTGAACTCAGTGTTTGGGCAAGTGGAATGACTTAAGCAGTTGTCAGTTTGGGCAAGTGAAAAATAAGTGTAATATCTGGTGTGGCGTTATCTGAAAATAAACTGTGCACTGCATCGCAGGAGTGGAGCTGCATGTCTGAGTGTGTCACACCAAAAAGGACCGAACAGGACTGAAGAGAAAAATCTGGCATATTAGTTTGATTTGATTTGATTTCGCCTTATTGTCAGAAAAAATCTGAAATGTGTCTTGCGTCCCAGGACATTGACTGTTTCACATAAATACAAAACATATTATCACTCATGTATATTAATCATTGCCTGTTACATTCAGTGTTCGACCCAGGCACACTGAGGCTACTTAGAGGCCATACTCTGATTTAACAGGTTGACAGACTGCGTAACAAATGAGCTCCTCAACCTGTTCAATTGAGCCTGTGGGACTCTAAATCTTCTGTGTGATGGCAAAAGCTCATATTCTTCAAATAGAGAGGGGTCCGATGTGATACTACCAGCCAACATTTTTTTAGTTGGAAACTATAGAAGTTAACCTTGTTATATACGACAAATCGTTACGGAGGTTAAAAATCTCTTGAAGGCTGTATGTGACAGACAGACCTTTTTGTGCACAGAAGCCAACATTAACCATCATGCCGGTGTGATCTGGTGTGATGTCATCCCTTTCTGAAGCTTTGTCATCCAGCTTTGAACTGTGTTGTCTTATTTGGAGAGTTTGTAAATTGAATCCGTATTGATAAATCTGACATTGAATCTCTTTTTGATTATTTTATCCATTTTTAATCCATTTTTCTGTGTTAAAAACATTTACTTTTATTGTTAGTTGTCCCAACTTGCTCTCCGTGATGCCTTTTAGTCTGTCGACCAATCAGAGGCTGTGTCCCTGACTTGTGCCTCAATGATGCCCTTCAGACTCTGAGCTTTGGTACAGTGCAGTCTGATAACTTTGATCACAGGTATCACCACAAGCTCGCAGTCGCCCTGACCTCAGAAGGGATTTATGGTTGAATCGAGCTTGTTGGATATTTTTCTCCGAGGCTCAGTCTCAACCATTGTGGGAGTCATGAGACTACAGGAGGTCTGCTTTGAATTTCAATGAGGATTTAGATGGTTCATTGTTACTTTGGTTTCGTCTGTTGCTCCTTGACAGGTATAATTATGAGCCGGGCACAGGGAGAGATGTCTATATAGCTCCCACACACACACACACACACACACACACACACACACACACACACACACACACACACACACACAAAAGCTCGGTGGTGATTATTATCCTGCTCATGGAATGAAAGAGAGAAGTTGTATGAGAGATACAGAGACCTTTCTGGAGTGACAGAAACATGTTAAAGGAAGCGTCTGCTTCTTCTTTGACAATTGGGTTATATTTTTAATGTTTTGGCCAACTTTTTCCAGGGCCTCTCAGACAGAGTTCACCTTGTTATCTGAGCCGCTTATTGGGATGTGGAAATGAAAGAAAAAAAGCCCTCATGACCCCAAACCTTGGCAAAAATGTCATCACAACCACTATAGAAAAAGTGTCTTATCCACCTAAAGGAATTCAGATCAGGGCTGCCCCCTTAACGTCAATGATTGGAAGCATCGTCAAGAAGCTGTTTCCTCTGCTTTCCCCAATATGTGATTGATCAATCATTGTCAGCTCCTGGGCTGCTCCTGTGTCTCATCACATTTTCATTTTACTTGTTTAATGACAGAGTTAGCCGTAGGGTTGGGTCAGTATCAAAAATTTTCTAACTGGTTTGATATCATGTCACCAGACTGGACTGACATACCGATTTTTACCAGCTGTCACACTTGATTCAGCAGCTGCTCCTGAGTGGAACATAATGAGACCATGTCCCAACAGCCAACAAGCATCTGACTATCGCTTTGCATCACGTAACATCCATCTAACATCTATCTGTCCACTTTAAATCCATTAAACCACGTACATATCAGCTGTGCGCTAGAGATCAAACTAGATATGTAACCTCTTAAAAGACGGGTGAGGAGCCTACTTACTGTCTTCCTACATTTGTAACATTACTTTTTTAAACACACATTTTATATTGTGGTATTTAGTGGGAATGACATACAATATAGCCGACAGCAAGTTCAATCGGGACAGACAGGACATTGGAGTAAAGATAACATTTAACACAGAATGTGAGTGTACAGATTAACAGATGATTTGTGCTGATTAAGATTTAACAGAAGTCTTTGGCGCTTGGACACCAGAGGGAGAAATTTTGTGATCGAGGGACATAAATCCCCCCATGGAGTCCAGACACTGATGATGGTGGTTGCTGATGACTCTGAGGCTGATGACTACTGAGGGTTAGGCTGATGAATCAGTAAAGATTGGGTGGTGATGGGGAGGTGGAGGGCATGCACGTCGACAGCAAGAAAGAACCATATTTATAATGAGGAGCAGTAAGATGATAGGCTGACAGAGAAGGTGTGTCGCTATGCTATTGGTTGATGTGACTCAGCTAACTCAATAGACCTACTCAGACAATGACACCCGGAGATAGTGAGTGAGCATGCCTTCAACGAGTGAACGGCAGGGTAAGAAAAAAATGTAGAGCCTGAGAATGAAAAGTATTGTCTTCCTGGCTGAACTTCCTCTAGAGCATTGTTAGCCTAGCTTGTTATAAGTGATGGTCTTTTACCTTAGCAGACACTTTCAGCTCCCTGGTGATCTCCCTCCAGCCAGCTGCCACTGTATTTAGGTTTTTGCAGCGCAACAAGGAGGTGTTGTATAGATAGTTCCTCATTTCACCTTAATGAATCTGCCTTTCCGCATCCATTGTGAGGTTTTTATTTATTTGTTTTATTTTTAATTACCGTTTTTTTTCCAGTTGACTTTTTTTAATGCCTTTATTAGATAGGATAGACTATATGCGTGAAAGGAGGAGTGAAGGGACAACATGCAGCAAAGGGCTGCAGACTGGAATTGAATTTGTGGCCACTGCAGCAAGGACAGTGTCTTCGTTAATGGAGTCCCTGCCCTACCCACTGAACTACTAGGCGCCCCCATTGCAGCACCTTCAGAGCAAGCAGCAGGAATAAGTAGAAACAGGGCTATTTAGTATACCTATTCATCAGCTTCAAATCCAAAAATTTCTTGAGAGACCAGCTCTCTCATGTCTCTTCTCGTCACCCCAAAAAAACCACATGAACTATCGAGTAAACAAACAGTGTGTGCCATTCTTCCCCCCTTTCACCACTACTGAAATTTGATCTCCTTCATGTTGCCGGTGCTCGGCTTGACAGTAAATTGCTTGTGGCCTGTCAGACGCTAGTGGCTCCGTTATTCTACTTATAAACATAATATTGTATTAATCGTGTTGTCATATTGCTTATTATGAATGCAGTAAAGGTTTGATTTAGCGCTGTGACACTATCAGCAAAGGTTGCTGATGTAGGCTACTTTTTTATTTGCAAGAATGTGTCACAAAGACGTGAAATGTGGTTCAGCCAGTTTCCATTAAAATCGAACTAGTTTTCAATTGACCCAACTGTTGGAAGTAGTAAAACCACTTCTATATCATACATATATGGCCTTTGTGCTGTGATATGCTATTTCTCTGTTGAGGTTAATGTTATATGTCAGAAAAGTGTAATATTCTTGCAGTGTTAGTGGGTGAAAGCTTTTTTCTGGTGAGGCAGCACATAATGAACTGCGTAAAACTCTGCATGACTACATCCCCAATCACTATTGGGTGCTATTATGATCCTGATCATGTAATCATTTATAGAGAGGTTTATTGTTTGCAAATTTAATTAAGTTATCTCAGTGTACCATATTTCATGTCGCAGAAATGTGGCAATGGTGCGAGCTTATCGTCCTCCCAATTAACATTTTTATTGCACGGTTATTTATGATCTTGGTTATTGTAGGAGCTGCTGGAAACTTTCCCTGTGATTGATGCTCTGTGGTTTCCTCTGTGGTTTGTAAGTTCTGCTCTAGTGGAGACTTACACACTCAGAATTACACACGTTCAGGCAAATTCTCCTTCACTGCCTGACGCAAGCAGCCATTCAATGATTGCTCTACTGGAGGAGGAGGAAGGAGAGGGATTTAATAGAGTTACGTAAGCACAAGAGAGGGACGATTTAAATAATCTCCTCCTGAGAAAAGGACTTCCTGGGAGGTAGTGAAGTCCTCTGATGTGTGAGTTAGCAGAACAGGATGAGAGTAAAAACACTGGGAGTCCTCAGAGGAGAGCGACGGGGTTGTGTAAATCACATGGGTGTAGTACTGAATATCTTTATAATTGCATAGTTTGAATCACTAACATATTGAGATAGCGACAACAAGTAGAAAAGTAAATCTTCTTTTGTGTGTCTGTCAGATTACACTATATCCTTCACAACACACACAGCAAGGACCAACAGTGATCTGTTAGCCAGCCTAGATGTCTCTTTTATGTTTGGGACAACCGGAGAGGAGCCCTGCCGGTTATCTGATACCGTAGAGCCGCCTTACCTTTCTGCTGCTGACACACATACACACCTTAACACACACACGCATTCACAAACACCTCCTTCCTCCATACCATCTGCTGTCTGCCAGTCTTTCAACACCACGAAAGAGATGCACAAACCTGAGGGATAATAAAAAAAAGAGCTGTTGAGAATGTGGGAGGAGGTGGGAAGAACGGCTCTGTTGTGGTGGGTTGCACATTTGTAGTGACGCATGTATAATTATTTGCTAAAAGTTTTGATTCCGAGCAAAATTAAGTGACGGACATAATGGACATTCAACACGTACTCTTATCTGCTAGAGGTACGTGCGCAGCAGCCGAGGCAAGCAAGTGTCCCTGGGTTTGAATAATTTAAGAGGAGAGAGTGTTGTCACCTACCTGTGAGTACAGTCAATGGATGGCTGCTTTTTCTTATGCAGGTTTCAGTCTGGAGACTCAATTTGCTGTGTGTCACTCAGTGCAGCATTTCAGAATTCATACAGAGGGATTCACACAGGGAAAGATGGCTTTTGGCCTGCAAGAGAAAGTGAAGTAGGGTTTCAGAAGTAACAGTCCAGGGGTCCTCCTTATTATACAGGATCTGTATTAAAAGTGCATGTGTGGACAAAGCCTAAAATGACCTGCGCCAAAAAATTATTTATAAAACTGTGTGTACGCCTGCCAGTGCACAATTTCCTTTATAGATCCTAAATCAACTTGGAATCATCCGCACATGGATCAGCCTCCTACCCCATCCTCTACACACCTACATTCAGCCATAAATGTTCAATGCAAAGCACCTCATGAATGTTGATGAGCCTGCTAAACTATGGTTCTTTAGGATGAATTATGACAACAACTGAGTGTCACCGCAGAATATATGTTCACAGCAATCAGACTGATTGCTTCACACCTTGCCAAAATGATTGCGACAATCAGTGATGTCCCCACCCTGAGATATCATTTGAAAATGGAAGTTTGGTAGGTTAACACAATTTAATTTTTGAAGTTTTATTGTTGTTGTGAGCCTGGCCTGCATTATGATTAGAACTAATAACAACAGTATAGAGTGTGACAATTTACACGATCCATATGTGCAGGTGGTGAAGATATTCCTAAGGTGACTGTAGAAGGCAAAGTATGAGGAGTAGTTGCCGAGATGTCTCTAGTGCACAGTCATGTCCACTGCAGCAATTTTATGCACAATAACTACATATAAACTAAAATAATTGGTGATGCATACTTACAGTATTAGAAGATATTGTTAAACACTGTTGACGCTGTGTTTCACAATTATTTAATGCTATTTGATGTGCACATTTTAACAGCTGCGGTGCGCTCCACAGCTGGCTACAAGTGTCATTGTCATACAGTCTGGCCCTGTCCTCCAAACTGCTGGGGAACATGATGCTAATTAAATAATGAGCTGAATTCAATATGAGATTTGAGTTGGCTTTAATTTTTACGACTGAAAGGTGCTTATGGAAAAGTTATGGCTCAGCAGCACAAGCACAAATAAAACGGCTGTGCTGAATGTTTATAATCATGGGGATCTATAAGTAAGGTGTGATATTAGGTGAAATTAGATGTGAAAGAAACATTATACGTATAATGATTGCTCTCACGTTTAATTTGTACAATCTGGCTTTAATTCCCCGTCTCACCATCTGCATTGCATTGCATGGTCAGAGTTTTGCAACAGGTGCACACTCTCCTGTCAATTTTGTTTTTATGGATGACAGCTTTTCCGTGGGAAGTGATGTACACCTCTTTCAGGCCTTGTTTTGTGCATACGCAGTGATTTTAAATCTCATCCATACCCGTCATATTTTGAGGCTTGGATAGAAACCCCCAGCGTTACTATAATGACCCTGGGGGCTGCCTTTTGTTTTGTATCTTGACACACAAGGAGTAGGTGGATCTTGACGCAGACGGGGTTGGTTGCAACTAGTCAAGTGCCTCAACTCACATGACGAAGAGGGGGTTGGTGGTTAGGTTAAGGCAACAGAAATACTTAGTTAGGGTTAAGAAAAGCTCCTGAATGATGTCAACGAACAAGTGACTTACAGTTCATGTGACAAAAAAACTCAATGTTGACTTTTAGTTTTCACACGGGACACCAACACCAGTCTTCAGGGTCAAAGTCCTGTGCTTGTTTGACCCCTGCATCTGAGCCAACCTTCACATTCTTTATACTGTTGCTCTGAATGTCTTAATCCTAATTTCTCTAACACCCACTACCTCAGTAGAGCCTTTAAAATCATCAAAGACTGCACTCATCCAGGATACCATCTGTTTGATTTGCTGCCCTCTGGAAAGTGCTACAGCTCATTCAGAACCTGGACAAACAGACTCAAACACAGCTTTACCCCTCAGCAATAAGGACATTGAACAAAGTCAAATACACATGATGAAAGTTTTTTTATGCGCAATATTCACAGGCATACTATGTGTAATTTTTTTTTACCTATTACACTTGATTATTGTCTGTTATTTATTAGTGTGAGGATTGGATGGTTGAATGTGTGGAGGATGTGGTTTTAACTGTCAGCACCTTACAGAAGTAGCACTTGTAATTTCGTGTTTTTTTATGATACAATGACAATAAAAGGCATTCTGAATCTGATTGTTGTAATGGTGCGGATGGGTTTATGTTGAAGTTGACTGAAAGCCTAGTGTGCCTCAGACGCTAAACATTGTCAAAGCCACATATTTTGACGCCCTGGGAGTGGGACTAGACTGCTTAGAATGACATGAAACCTTCCTTGTTGAATCACTGATACAACAGACGAGGAGTTGTGTTAGACAATAACTGGTCTGGTTAAATATAGACCGTGGTGCAGTGTTTTGTTCCTAGTTACAACAATGAAGGGTTCTGAGTGTGCTTCAGCTTGGATTCACACCTGATACTGGCTTCTTTTCCATGGCAGCGGAGGCTGAGTGTGTGGTGTTTAGAGCCACTCGTCACCAAAACTGGCAGGAAAATGATTTCTCAGAAATTAAGTAGACATAATTGGGGCCCTACTGTATTTTCCTGCCATTGCTAGTTTCAGACTGACGCAGTTGTCATATTCATGGCCAGCACCCACGTTGTGTAAGTACCAAATGGACATGTGGCCATCTGTGCAGCCATTGGTGTGACGGTCTTTTTAATGAGGTGTAGTCAGGTGCATTGTTGGCCCATTGCTATTATGAAGTAGCCGAAGGCAGTTGCGCCATTGACCAACAAAAGTCGAGTCTAATGTCAATGGCACAATATATATTTTTTTTTACTATTTAAAGGGGGCCCCTTTGTTTGTTCTGTGGGAGAAATACACAGTTATCACATTGATCAGACATTTTGTTTATCATTTCTCTGAGTTAAAGGTCTGCTGTTGTGACATTTCAATAAGCCTGTATGAAATACAGCTTCATTTTTGTCAGGCAAGTGCATCTACAGTAGGAGAGACACTGTTTATATTAAGGTACGAGCAACAGCATCATTTCACTGACTATTTTAGAAGCTAAAGGTTTAGTCCTGTTTCCCTTGTCAAGATAGTAACTACAGTTATTAGTTTTGCTGCTGAAATGTCGCATGATATTTGCTGTAGTGACATTACTGATCTTACTACATTACTCTTAGCAGAAAACTGCTTGCTTCTCCAATTTGCTAAATCATTCATGTAATTTAGTGAACCTGCCTTTGTAACGGAATGAGTGATTACTTTTTGATTTTTTTTAATTCATGTTACACCCAAAACAAACCTTTGATTAATGCAAGGACTAAATACAATTCCTTTGCCCTCTGTGCCTTACTTTGCACTCAGATCACATGCTGTTTAACCAGCAAAAGTTGATTTGGACACGCAAATGGGCCATGCACTGTAGCCCATGTGGTATAGATTTGTTTAATTAGGACCCTTAGAATTGATCATCATATTCATAGCTTTACACAATTATTTTGTTTAATTTTCTACTGATGATATCATTAAAAGAAAACTCAAATTTAAACTGAATATGGGGGTCCAAGTACGTCACACATTTGGCAGCGGCTCAGATTCTGAAATATTTCTTCTTTTTCACAAATTACATTGTCAAACCATAAAAACTGTGGCCTCCCTCAGAGGGCAGAAATCCATTAATACCAGAGTTGTGGAAAATGATCAAAGAAAGAAAGGAGGCAGACTCTTTCAGATGCTGACTGTACTTTCTTTCACCATTTCCACCTATTCTCTGCGGCCATTTTAACAAATTACTCTCACTATCCTTTTCTGGCTTTGGCTCTGCTCACATTCTCTGTCTCTTTATGTCTTTCTATCTCACTGTCTGTCTGTCAGTGCTGGTGATCTGAGCATGTACACCTGCACATGTACATATACAGAATACAAACAGAGGGCTCCTATGTGTTCTGCTGTCTTTAAAGAAAGATGCACAAACACACTGACACTCACACAGCCAGAGAGCATGCAGTGTGTGCATACCAAACTGGTTTGTGGAGTATACACTCTGCAGACAGTGTGCAGTCTCGTAATGTATTACGGGCTGATGTATTGTAATGTACTCCAGTGGAGATCCATTAGTGTGAGGGTTGATGGCTGGTAAAGATGTTTTTGCTGCATTGTGGTTATATCAGTATAACTGAGTTACAGCAAACTGTTGCAGAAGCAGCCAGCACAAAATCTGTGTGCAATTGTGCAAATGCTCTGTGGTAAGATTGATTGTGACATGAACCATCTCAAATGTCTCCCACAGTGTTACAGGCATCTTTCATGTGAACAACGACGGTCATTTTGTCTGAGTGTGATGGGTCTCCATCTAGTCTCAAAGCTATGAATCGTGCACTTGACAACATGTTGCAGTAAAATCTGTTCTGCTGACAGAAGCCATTTCAAATGCTTCTGGATGGCGAAGCAGCAAGGACACAGACCTCAGCGTTGTTAATGTAGACTGATTAGCGCCAAATGTCTGTATGGACAACCTATCGTGGGAGAGAGGTCGTGGACATTGAGTTCATGATTATAGGATATATGGAGCTTGGGAATATAAAATGACTTCTGTGGCTGCCTGAACTACCATGAGGCTCCATAAAATAACACAACCCTAACACATTGTATAGTAGTCTATAGTGTCATAGAGATGTTCGTAAAGATTCTCAGTCATCCAGGTTATGGTTATCTGAAGCGTTACATAGTAGGCAACTGAACTTGCTTGAGTTTCTTGACGTTTTACCTCTCATACGAGGGGCTTCTTCAGTTCTAACAGACTAGTGTGGGTCAGAGGCTTTAAACTCTGCGTGGGTGTGAACCCTTACAGAGTGATTAAGGTCACATAAGAGTCATTGACACCCCTGGCCATCATGTGTGTCATTAGGGTCAAGGTGTGAATGGGTGTTATTTCAACTGCGGAGGGATCCCAAGACTGCATTGTAGGTGGGTGATAAGTGGTGTCGTATGCCACCGCCTATGATAGGAGTGCCATAGAGAGCTTTTTTAACGCCTTTTATTCAAATGCATGTGCAAAAGATATCAAAACAAGGACGACTTTGCAATTGTTGAGACCATTTTCTCACGTGCATCCGCACATTCATGCATTCACATACAACCTCATATACACTTGTCACTAGTACAAATGATATAATGATGCCCCCCAGTTATGCTACTTGAATCTTGTTATAAGTTATGCGCCTTTTTGTTATAAGCCAATCTCCCAACACCCCTTTTTCGCTAATTGACACAAGCAATTGAAGGTAAGGTCCTCTCAATCATGACTTATGACCCACTAGACGTGTGTAGTGGTGTATAAATCTGCAGATTCTCTGTCCTCTCCCTGTATTTTATTATTCTCTTCTGAGTTTGCTGTGTTCTGGATGTTCCTGGGCACATTTCACACGTGAGATTGGGACTTTATAAATAGGTAGCAACCAGGTGCCAGACTGTAAGCAGCACACATCTAAGAGGAAGCTATGAAACTTGTGCACATGGCTCTGAATAAAAAACACTGCAAAAATAGTGAGGCGAAATGCCAAGTGAAGTGAATCTGAGTGTTGCTTTCACTTTCACTTTTGTTGGCGATACTGTTTATAATCAGTAGCCGGTAGCCCAGAATTTCTGCATCGTATTTAAATCAGTGGTTCAGCAGTTCAAAAGTGGGTCATGGGTCCATTGTGAATGGACCGCAAGTTACTCGCAAACGTGTCAAGTTTGTTAAAAACACTTTATTTTGAAGTACAGTGAATTTGCAGCACAAAACTTTTATTTTGAAGTGTCGTCTCCTGTAGTAGAGTGAGTAACTAATGGACAGCTTTTTGACAGAGACAGCTAACTAGCTCCACGACATGGCCAAACGTAAGTGTGGCGCTGAATGTATTAAATTGTGTGGTCCTTGAACTAATGACTAACTGATGAGGAGAAATCTAGACCCCGTGGCTGGACCAGTTGGGAACCATTGCCTTAAAGCAGCTGTCGTCTGGCTCATTACACCCCCCTTTTTAGCCAGTTGGCGTTAAACCACACACACACACACACACACACACACACACACACACACTTGATCTCCATGCCAAATTTCAGCCCCCGAGGGCAAAACTGGGACTGCCAAAGGGGGGAAAAAACTTGACAGAAAATACAATTAAAATACTAACAAGGAAGTAAATGCATAATGTGACTGATTCACATGTCTAATAGTGGAAAATAGTGGACTCTTTTGTCAGATTGTGTTGTGTTGATATTCATGTGTTAAAGGATTTTTAACCACAATCAGAGTGCCATGGATGCATCGTTGGACTGCCGGCCCATACTATAAACGTTCACACTGAGTCAGCCTCACAGTCATTGCTTTTTATTCTCATGGGAAATTGTTTTTTGGACCAATTGACCAGCTGACAGTGTGACATACTGTTGGTAGCAGCCAAAAGACTTAAGTGACTATCTTTCTGTTCAGTTGTTTTATGTGCATGAAAGTGGAATAGCCAGAAATTCATAATAGCACCTAAATGTCTTTAAACACTGAGAATTGAATACTTGGCATAGCGATAAGAAAAGACAATATTAATGTTGGTTAATGGACACAGAATTTCTGAATAAACATCCTGTCCTTTCTCTTGTGTTACTGGCAGCAGTGTAGACATAGCATCAGCATATTCCTGTGACCCGCCCTTATGTAATTGGATTTTGTATGAATTAAAGCGAGATAAAAGTTACGTAACATTGCAAAAATTGTATTTCAGGTAGTTACTCATCGAAAATCCACATCTTTTTGTTTTTCTCCCTTTCAAATGATCTCTGCCCGCACTGCGATACAGAGGCAATTACCCTGAGAGAAGGGGATGACTGCAGGGTCTTTGAAAGATTGGGGACTGAAGGACAGTGCGGGTGGCATCACATAATTCGCCCCTATGCTGTAATGCCATTTGGGGTGAAGCCCCATCTAATATCTCTAACATGTCCTCTGTTAGGCTACCCAACATCAAAGCTCTGTCCCGATTGGTTCACGGCGACGGCAGAAATACGAGAAGCATTAATTCTCCTCTGATATTCCCAGGGTCAAACTAAGCTGCTGCGGTCGTGATAAGTGCTGATTCGGCACAGACGGTGATTCCTGACAAGGTGGCATGTTAAAAGACTTTAAACCCGCCGCAGACGGATAATTGACTCCATGTTGAGGGGGGATGATTATTTCATCTCTGGATTGTTTCTGCTTGAGTTGCGTTTGTATTAACGGATTGTAGTGATGGATGGAGCAGACGAGTGGAAAAAGAGAAAGCATAGAGACGAGAGGGAGGGGAGGAAGGGGGGGGGGGGGGGGG
>NC_065514.1:10965050-11016215 GCF_006386435.1 Epinephelus moara | reverse complement strand
GAGGGGGAGGGGGGAGGGGGGGGGGGGAGGGGGGGGGGGGGGGGGGAGAAGAGACAGCAGGAGATTGAGCTGGACTTTTTCATCCGTCCACAGCTGGTGCGTTTTGTCAGAATCCAATACACAATTATCACCAGTGTCCTGTTGAGTCCTCTGCGTGTCCTCTGCTGATGTGATCCATGTGATCTCTAAAGAGGAGAGAATTCAGTAAAAGAGGGAGCACAGTATGTGTTACTGAGTATGCAGCACCAATAGGTCGATACTACATTTAAGGTTTTTATTAAACTGCTACTTCAACTCCCCAAAGTTGTCCTTTTAATTTAGCAACAAGCTGATTTGCACAGAAATACTTGAAGATACGTTAGGGACGGCTGTTAGGCTTGCGTTTTTATGATTGTGGCATTTAAAAGAGACGTTTATACATGTATTTATTAGACATTAGCAAACTCACCGCTTACACAGGGTGAGCAATAGAAACAACACTGATGCTATGAGCTCTAATGTCAGTAGTGATGTAGTATTATTAGGGAAGAGGTTATGATAAAGATGCCTGGAATGCATCGTCACGGTCTAACGGTCTAACTCCACAATTCAGCACTACACAGTTCCCTGTCTTTTGACACGTTTTCAACAAGTACTTTATAGAATGGATAATGTGTTTAGAAATCAATCAATAATTTTGCATTACCCAAACTTTAATGAGCCCATTACAGCCGGACTGTAATTCCTGCTTTTACAAAAAACACAAAGGCCCAAGTCATGTTAGTTTTCATACATTTGAAATTTATCAAAATCAAGGAAATCTCTCCTTACTGTATGAAAAACGTACCAAACCAAGACACCACTGTATCGTACACCCAACCGTGAACTTTGTGAACCATTACACCCCTAGTTATAATGAAATAAACCAAAGCAGAACCACTGGTGCTTTTATTTTGAAGCATCCACAGTGTCTCAAGCTGGAGTGCTGGAGCAGTGGTGTTAAATACAGGATTCATTGACTGTGACTGTGGGAACAAACTAACAGCTCCCTAGTTCATATTGTAATAATATTTGCAAGTCACACTGGTGCTCCGTGGTAGCAAAAAGTGACTAAATAGGTGTCATCTGAACGCCAAAGCAAGTCTCATGCAGGTGGCTTAAACAAAAATGACGTGACAGTTTATACTCAGTAGCCCCTTTTACACTGCCAGATTTTCCGCGAATGTTGGGCCGTTTTGCCAGCCAGCTGCGAGCGTTTATACACACAGAGGTGGGGAGGGGCTGTTGATGACTTGTGGGAGGAGCTGTTGATGACACCGCACGTGCGAGCCACTGGTGGTGGATAAACAGGAAACAGCTGATAGCAGGAATTAGCAAGCAGCTAGTAGCAAGAGGGAAACGCAAACCTGACAGACACTGTAAAGATGAGCAACTGGGGAGACAAGGCATTGCGTGCCCTCCTTGCTCTCGCAAACGAAGAGGCCATTAACCGTCAGATGACGGGGACGGTGAAGAACGGGCCGATTTACAAGAGAATCGCCGCCTGACTATCGCCGCCTGACTATCGCCGCCTGACTAGCCGCGGCTTCCCTCCCACGTCACTGTTTACGTCACAAGCTGAGCCACACGTTTTGTTACTTGCTCACGCCCCCCATTGCCCCGAAAAAGGCGCATTCTGTATAAACAAAAGTTTGCCACACTCCCCGATTTTGTTTTTATACTGCCAATGCTGAAAAAAGACTGATTGGGCTTTCCTGCAAATTTGCACAATTCCTGTCTAAAAGGGCTATTGTTTCAAGTATAGTAATTTTATACATCACCCCTAATAAATGGAATAAAATCATGTACATATATTCTGTATCTGCAAGTTCAGAGGACATGTTTTCAGTGGATGCACCATTGGAATTGTGTTTCTCTGTTGCCTTGTTTTCTGTAAACGAAGGCTGGCAGCAGAAAGGTTTTTGGTGTGTGGAGAAGTAAACACCAAATGAAATGTTACAGAATCCTTCATGAGTCCATGAATCCGTGTATTCTTTTGTAAAAACCATGAAGAACACAGAACAGTGAACCTTAAACATGGTGCAGCTTGAGTGTTTCTTTTAGCAAACAGGTAAGCTCCATTTGTTCCCACCAGGATACACGGTGTGTTCCTCTTACAAGGTCCTTTGAGCACATTGATTCTGTTTTGGAGGACGCAGAAACTGTCTTGTGTCTGCTTTTAGACCTTTCATACAGAACAACAAAGTGTGTGTGTGTGTGTGTGTGTGTGTGTGTGTGTGTGTGTGTGTGTGTGTGTGCGTGTGCGTGCCAGCCAGGCTAACATGGCGAGGAGCCCGGGTTGTAATGCAGGCCCTGCCCTCAGCTTGTCACCCCATTAACCCCAACTGAGTGTGTGTGTGTGTGTCTGCTGTCAAGCTTAGTCAGCAGGCTGGGGTGTACCTGCAGTCCTGGAGTTGTGTGTTTGTGCAGATGTTGTACTACAAGTGTTTGTGTGTGTGTGTGTGTGTGTGTGTAGGGGAGTCAGGTTCAGGTTCAGGATAGGTCAAGTGTTGGGGAGCTGTAACAGTCTCTGTGGTGCCTCTGTCAGAACTGGACGAGTACTCTTATGTTTTATTACCTTCACTCCTCAAGCCCAAGGCTATCAGCTCCCCACGAGTTATTACACCTAACCCGGGCCAGCACACCACACTTACAATACACTAACACCATAGGCAACGCACAGTGATGTGAAACAACACGGCTCTTCAGACAGCCCCAAAAATCTTCATTAATGGTCATTTTGCTCGTGTCTCTGTGGGATATTTTCTCATTTGCGTTTCATGTGTTCAGTCGGAGCGTTATGAAAGCAGCTGGATATCGCCTTCGCCTGTGGTTTTAATACATCAACGCTTGATATTCTGCTTTGACCTCCGCCGTCTGCCATTAGTGCCTGCTTGTCTGGAGAGCCCATCACGCTGCGATAGGCCGGGGCCCTCTGTCAGCTCTTGTTCTCTATATGAGCAGGAGAGGAGGTTTCATGGGAGCAATTGCTCTCACTGAGGCTCTGATAATAGCTCAGTGGACCTCCGATCATTGGCTCCCCCAGTGGAGCAATTACGCTATTCACTGCCCATTACACCCTTTCTGCCCCGGCCCTGTATAAACAGTGGTCATGCACATATGTGTGGGTGCTCACACTGAACGACACATACTGAGAAGGAGCTGGTCCGATCACATTTATGTTAAGCTAAAAACCAGTTTGCATTATTGATTCTCCATCACCATCCACTTAATGCGTGGTTAGTTGGGGGTTAATCATTGAATTAGTATTTTATCAGTAAAAAATTATAAAAATAAATGTCTGAACTTACGTTACAGCCTTACTGCAAATACACTAAAAAGAATATTAATAGGGATAAATTGTGTCATAATTGTGGAACACTTTTTACATGAGGCTTTACAGGGTGAATGCTGGGTAAAACCATAGACTGGACGTAACCACTGTGACGTCACCCATTGGTTTGTGGACTCAGGTTTTGAAGGCTTGTGTTTGGCATTTTGGTAGTCACCATCTTGTCTTTTTTGAGACGGAAGTGACCATATTTGGATGAAAGGGTGGAGCTGTGGAGGAGGGAGGGGTGGATCCGATTCATAGACTGGTGACACCTCACAGACAGGCTGTAAATCAAAGCAGCCACTCCCTTAATTATGTGTAGCTTGAAGTCTTAATAAAAATGTAAATGAGTGAGTCATATGAAAATTCTAGGGCTGCCCCCGACTAAAAATTTTCCCAGTCGACCAATAGTGGTCATTTAGGGCCATTAGTCAACTAGTCGTCCGCATGTTTACGATATTAATTTAATTATTAAATGATATATTTTGGGCGGGGCAACACAATGGTTTGAGTTGAAGGTGTGAGAAAGAATAGTATCAGTAACATTGTTAACACTGTGCTACATTACAGAGAAATACAAAACCGTACTAATGAACCTTCATTAATATAGGCCTATATTTTATCTACAAGTGCACGTCACACACTGAGCGAGCCGCCTGTTAATGACGCTGTGGGCTAATGGGCATGTAGCTACTTCCATGTTTCAGATGATACGTCATGTTTGTAGTCGACCAATGAAGATGAGTTTACATATCACCTTGGGTTCGTCCTTCACCTTCTCAAAATGATCCCACACTTTGGATTTCCTGCCCGACATGTTATTAACTAGCCTGTGGAATAACCGCAGGTACCAGCCCTGGAAATTAGCGGCCGCACACATGCTGCATCTTTTACCACCTGGAAAACCTGAGGTTGGGCACTGGGTGTTATTCTTGTGCCTTTTCTGTGCCCGGCAGGTTGCGTCTGAGGTTGCTAAGCAACTTTAACAAGCATCGTATAGCCTATTTACCTGAAATTCTGAGTGCAAAGCTGATCTTCTTCCAGGTGCTGTTTATAAGTCGTGGGACAGATGTAAAGCTCTGGGTAGCCCTGCACTAACATGATCAACTTTTCCGTATTTATCAGACTGAATATTTACAGCAGAAGAGAAAGATATCTGTCAGCTGTGATTGGTTTGTAATGTGACTCCTGTCTGACTGCTGAGCGTAGCCTCTTCCTGTATCTGTCCTTTCAAATTAAATTCCCACATGGTCCAGTCATATAGGTTTTGATTTATTTTCTATTTTCTGCGACTAAGCGACCAATGAAATCTTGCAGACTAATGACCTTTCTGGTCGACTAACGTTTGGTCGACTATTAGGGGGCAGCCCTAGAAAATTCACCCCTTGCACAGTTGTCATAAACGGGGTAAAATGCTATAGAGACAAAACAATTTTTTGTACCAGGCCTTAAACATGTTTATTTTTGCTGTAAAGTTGGCCAATTTACACTGCAGTTGTTCACATTCTGTGGTGGCTTCATTTTTCAGCCTCAGAGGTTGCGTCTGAGAAGAAACCTGTACAAGAAAACACAAGAAAGTAAAGTAGAAAGATTAACGCAGTCATAAGACCCGTAACAAATTAATATAAATGAAGGCTAGTAGTCTTTTCAACAAATAATGAAGCTTCTGTCCTACATTATCTATCAAAAACACATCATCATTGAAGAAAATAAGCATGTTGTTACAGTCTCCAGGATTAGGAGCATAAACCTCTGGTGTTTAAACTGACGCTGGCAGTGACGCTTTGTGAAGTTAATAACTGCAGTGTTGTTTTATCCGATAATAACTTGAGGTCGACACAGTCACTTCATTTTAGGGACTGGAGCCACTTGCCAATGTCCTCGAGCCTGACGGAGACGCTGCAGCAGCTTTGTGTGGAAAAAAAATCAAACATAGCATATTTAATTAGGTGGGCATCACACACTACCAGCGAAAGACGCACATTCAAACACTATCATCCCATTCCCCATTTTTGACGTGTGTCATCCCTCTAGAAAAGCTGTAATTTTATCTCATAGGCTCCCCAGACTGGCACATCTGTATCTTGACAACTTATACTTTCCATATGGCGCGTTCACTGTGTGCTGTGGGCATCAATTCATGGATGTCCAATTATGTGATGCTTCACTATATGGCACGTTACACCAGCAGTGTGAGCAGTATGACGACAGTACAGCAACATATAACTTCCAATTTTGATACCAGTTCAGGACCCATCCTTACACCTCGTTCTGTAGGGCTGTTTTCTTTTAGGTATGACATGCAGCACTGATCCCGGCTGGAATCAAAGCGTGTAGATTGCAACCACATGGTATGTGTACCGCTGTTCCACAGGCCCTGGGGTCCTGCCTTGTCTTGCTCAGGGAGATGGCTGCTAACCTTTAACACCTTTGTTGTGGCCGGGCTTTTCTTTTTGGCTGGATGCCTCCATCAAAGTAGACCTGAGGGAGAGCAGAGACAGCTGGGTAACGTAAGGCAGGAGGCCCGGGCGGCTATGAGTTTCTGTGTTTGTGCGTGCGTATGTCCAGTGGTGTTGCAGGCAGGCAGCAAACACACACACTCTTACAGACTTGAAACACCTGCCGGCAGGCATTTGTAAATGACACGCTTGGGAGAGAGGGACGGGATGGATGAGGAAACATTTAGTCAGTTTCTCTGTGACAGCTCTGGGTGGCTTTCTTTGACTCATACCTGCTGTTTGACCCTGATTACAATCTCTGTCTCTCTTTCTCTCACTCATACACACACACACACACACACACACACCTCACACGATGAGGCTGACAGCAAGACAGATAGAGGAGGGATGGACAGAGAGAGAGAGAAGAAAGGATAAATGTAATGAGAGCGACACAACAACAGTAGGCAGCCACTGACACTGACAAATTTCCTACATATCAGCATAGTAAAAGGTACACCTCTGTTTTCTTAAATTCATTATTTTTTACCTGTCAAGTAATTTGCGACTAATAAATAACACATGTACAGCTCCACTGCTTCACTATGTGTCAAATGACTAGTTAAAATATATACAGCAAGTTGTTCTTTGCTACACTTTAAGCAATTTGGAACCTATCGGCTGTTGTCTGATGACGGTAAAGCCTCTGGGGGCAACTGCCAATATTTCAGGAGAGTAGATGTAGCCAGCAGATATCTGGATCAAGACTTGCTGCACTGTGCACAGCTTATTATTCACAGTCTGATTCTAAACTTGAGACGGGTCCAGACAACATTTAATCTAATCTCTATAAACAGATATATGCATATAAACGCAGATAAATTAGAGAAAAGGTTAAATCTTCATCAGACGATAGCCGTTGGGTTCTGAGATTACATTTCGGCCAGTGCCTTCCCCCTCTTCTGCTTTGCATTGACTGTTGACCAATCACATTTGAGTGGCACCACCACTCAGACTACAAATGGACACCAGAGCACTTCTGGTCCCAAAATCTAGAGCCTATCCCAGCTGACACTGGGCGAGAGGCAGGGTACACCCTGGACAGATCGCCAGACTATCACAGGGCTGACACATAGAGACAGACAACCATTCACACTCACATTCACACCTACGGGCAATTTAGAGTCACTAATTTACCTGCATGTCTTTGGACTGTGGGAGGAAGCTGGAGTACCTTGAGAAAACCCACGCTGACTCTGCACAGAAGGGCTCCCCCACCCCGGGGTTCGAAAATGAAGATTTAGTGATTCAAAAAATTTTCCACAACGTATGCTCACCAGTTTTCAGATCACCACTTACAAGGTTTAAAACCTGAAAACAAACTAAATCCACCAAGAGAACAGTGACAAATTTGAAAAAAATGTATTGGAGTAACTGTAAAATGAGTGCTGCAGTTTTGAAGAAAGAAAACTCAAATACAAAAGAATGTTTGCAGAGATTTAAATTTTTCTTAGCCTTTCAAAAAATTATGCAAGCCGTCTTAGTTTCAATCTTGCAAAACCTTTTATTAGAAATTAGATTTCAAGCTTTCGAACAGAGTTTCAACCTTTTGAAGCTTTTTTTTTTTTTAATTTTTAAAACAATAACGTTATATTCATCCCACACACCAAAGCTCCAAGGACTGTTATGTGCTCAGATTCCTCTGGGTCTCAATATGGCGAGCCAGAGAGTGTTCTTCAGTTCCTGGAAATATCGCAATTAAAGATGATTAGTTATGAGTAGACAGATGATGACTACAGTAGTATCAAACTACTTTACATTAGTTACGAATAGACAGAGGCGATCAACTAAACTCTTACCCTTATGTTCAAGTCACTGACACCCAAGGCGATGGACGCTGCCTTGAGTTTTGCAGTACAATTTGCACTGTTCCTGAAATATAAAAGAAGTTCTTGAAGATGGTCCCTGAAAGTGGCCATGCACCTTTTATCATTTGACGAGTCCTTGCAGGCAAAAGGCCTTTCTGTGGGCAGCACAAATCACAGCCACAGTCTTTGGGGAGCTGCCTGCAAGTTGCTTCACAACCCCATTCTCTCACACTGAATTTAAACACCATTATTGAGTGACAAGCATGGCATAGGACAAACAAAATAATCTCACATGGACATGAAATTAGATTACATTAGATCCAATTAGATTACGTTTGTGACGGCTGTCACAACAGTGCCTGCTTTGCCATCTCCAATGGGGACCAGGTCCAGTAATTGATAGAGCATGTGACCCTCTTTATCCAGGTATCTGAGAGAAAGTATAGGTTTATTCACAGTTCAGTAACAGGACCCAGGATTTATGGGATTCTGACATCAAAGACATAGGGTAACCTTTTATAAAATGTTATTTTGCACATAAACAAACTCGGTACTAAAAAACCTACTCCGGATTCATGAACGCCACAAAAAACCCTGATTTGTTCGTAGGCACATGTGTTCATGAATGCCAATCAATCATAAACTCACAGCTCCCTCCTGCCAGTCAGCAATTGGCATACATCCCCGCCCATGAATAGCCAGTAATCACCATATATGGAGGTGATAACTACTATGGACAGGTGCATCCTGTCCACCTGTAAACATGAAGCAAACAAAGAAAGAGAGTGAGAAAGAAAAACTTGTCTGACACTGAGATTGAAGTAATTTTAGGTGAAGTGGAGTTGAGAAATCCATTCTGTTTTCTTCTGTTAGTGGTGGCATGTCAAAGGGAGGTGAATCAAAGGCTTGGAAGGAGGTAACGAGGGCTGTTAACTTCGCGTCATCTGTTGTAAGAACCACCCAAAAGTAAACTGAAAATAGTTCGACATGAACTATTTTCAGTTTACTTTCGGGTGGTTCTTACAACAGATGACGCAAAGTTAGTTCGACATGAAACTAGACGCACAAGTACACACAAAAAAACACAACAGCAACAGGAGGCTCTTCCCAGTCACAGCTCTCTGCTGCAGACGAACGCATTGCTTGCATCATTGGAGAGACCTCTCTGTCAGTTTGCCCTGAGCTTCAGCATTGTAAAATTAAACCACTATTAAAACATCTTAATGCAGGCTGGCTAATATAGGCAATAATCCACTGTTAGGTTTAACAACAAGTAAGACAGTCTGGCGTAAAATCACACCGTCTCCCTCCAATTCTCTGCCAGATTCGGATTCACCAACTGCCCGGTGTGAGAGGAGACAGACGGGGAATTGCTATCCCATGTCCACAGGTCTTATTAAACCAAAACTCTGTTTGAAATAATGTTTACCTCTCCAACGTCCTCCAATAATTAAACAAAAATGACATGCAGTTTGGGGCTGAGGAGGACCGCATCGGTTATTTTATTTATTCAGAGAACAGCGTTTTCCAGTTTGGTATCAAGTCAATTTAAGTAACTCATTTACATTTTTAAGAACCCCAATCTGAAGCTTAAATCTGCTAAATGCCAACTAATTTAACTAAATGTGTTACATTTCTAATCTCTTGTCATGTTTAATGTACTTGTTTCAAAGGCATCTGTGTACTGTGAACATATCAGAGCACAATACAAAATAAAACCTTAATTTCTAATAATGACAAGCAACATTTCTGTGCAGTATCTTCATTACATAAGCACTACAAGCAGTCAGAAGCAGGTGTAAACTTTGTTAGCACCTACAAAAAGATCGGAGCTACTAACATACTAATGAATGCCAAAATACATGTTAATTTCCTTCTGCAAACAGTTTGTGTCGTTCTGCTCACGTTTCATGAATGAGACCCAATAAATGTTTCCATACCAGATAAGGCTGACCCAAAAAATTCGAAGCTTCGAAGCTTTGTTCGATGGCACGGGATTCGATTGTGAAAAAAAATAAATTCAAAGCTTCGGCGCTTTTTTCCCCGTTTTTTGGGGGAGGCCTTAAATGCAACACTAACCCCCACCAGTCTGATACTGACAATGAGCGCACTCTGAGCTGGCAGACATCTCCAAGAGGTCATCAGATGTGTGATATATTATTGCCACTGGTTATTTGAAATGGATAAAGGTATTTTTTACTGGTGAGTTAAGGGAGAATAGCCTATATATCATGTAATTAAAAAAGAAAAAATCTCCGACAAGGAAATAGAAAGCCCGACGCACAATGGAGACCTGCTATTATCTTGCTTGAACACAGACGACTAAATTCTTTAAACAATGTGACTCAAAATAATGATAAAATAGATTTTATTGATGTAAAATATGCATTTTCCAGTTCCACCGGTCCGCTCTGAGTCTGGTGTCAGAGACACTTCTGATGCTCTGAGTTGCGCATCTGTTTGATTGTGCTGCAGTATGTGCCGAGGGTTTTAATTTAGTGTTCAATCAAAAGTTAAACATTACTTATCACCGACCATTAGCGTTTTTTCGTTTGTGAATATTTTTATCTTAATTCTAGTGTTGGAAGAAACTAAGTTTTCGGCATAATTATTATTTTTTTAATTCCCCCCCCCCCGTCGTCGAATGCTTCGAGNAGAGACACTTCTGATGCTCTGAGTTGCGCATCTGTTTGATTGTGCTGCAGTATGTGCCGAGGGTTTTAATTTAGTGTTCAATCAAAAGTTAAACATTACTTATCACCGACCATGAGTGTTTTTTCGTTTGTGAATATTTTTATCTTAATTCTAGTGTTGGAAGAAACTAAGTTTTCGGAATGCTTCGAGCTCCGAAGCTTCGAATGTCCATAAATGGATTCGAAGGTCAGCCCTAATACCAGACGTGCAAGTCAAGTTGCCTGGACATAGACACATCCGACTTCCAAGCTAATTACTTGAAATGATTTGATCAGGATTAGAATCAGCTCTGATAACCTCCGCTAAGACCTCAAGCATGTCGTCAATGATACGATGAGACCTGTAATTATTCCTCGGGTCAGTCCTGACATTGTGAGAAAGAAAAACATGTTTTGTAATTTGTTAAAACTTTTATTAATTAATTTAAAGATTGAATTTAATCTTAAATAATGGCTAGGTGACCTTTACCATTAATTTTCCTGAAGTAGTTGCACCCTAGGAGAAGCTCAGCCAGGTTTAAAAGCTCTGGGTAGTTTATGTGATGGGCCAGTTCGTTTTTTATGAGCCAGTAAAGCCACTGAACCCACCAGTGATTAACTCGTGCTCCAAAACAACAGTGGGCTCAAAGCAGCTCATCACTGACTGATGCCTGTAAATGACAAAATGATTAGAAAGTTATTTGGATAGACTGAAGTTATATTATTATATACATGCTGTTGAAACTGGAACTGGCATCTGATTCTGTCCTGAAGCGATGTGCCAAGTAATATATTCTGTATATAACCACTCCGACCTAAACAAAAACTGCAGGCTTGTGGTGAACAGTTAACAACACCTGCCTGGAAAGTAGAGCAATCATTTATCAAGTTTAACCACACTTATACCTCATTATTCATTCTTCTCTGTGATATTTTTACCTCCTTATATTATATATATATATATACACAGGATATGACATAACACATAACTGATAACTGATACAGGAAGTAATAATAGTACTATTTCTGGTTATTTATTCATGATAGCACAAGTTATGCACATATTTAATTTACCATGCTGTGTGTGGTGCAGCCAAGTCTTAAACTGAGGCATTACTGGGCCTCTCTGGAATCGAAAACGTTCTCTCTTGTGAATCTAAAAAAGGGGGATAAAATGGTGATGATAGAAGCAATTGGTCCAGAGATGAAAGGGAAAGTGATGGGGCACCCACTCACTTTCATAATCTGCAGGTAAAACTGGTCCAAATTTGGTTGACGACTCAACATTTCGAGTACATCTCTTTGTTTCAGCAGCATTTCAAGGTATTTATTTCAATTGGAAACAGGTCCTGACTACATGTTGGAGTGTTAATGCTGTGGAAACCACATTTTTAACCCACGCGTCTAGACGCCGTTTTGACCTGCGAGTCACCAAATCAGTGCTTACTGGGAAATGTCAAAGAGAGGCTGGAGTACAGGAAGTAGACCCTTTGGAGCCAATTGAGACGGACACTCCTGCATTTGTCTCTCATACAGCGAGAGCTAAGTGTGAAGCGAAAATGGCCAGAATGTGGAGAGAAAACAATAGATTAGGGTCGTTTTAAATCAAGGACACGACTTTAAAGAGAATGGAAGCTGTTCCTATAGAGTGACTGTTGTGACATTTTGAATGTGGACATTAAATCATAAACTCTGTACAGATCTACAGTACTCCAGAGAAGCTGTTGGCATGTACCTGAGGCATATAATGAATGCAAAGTGATGCAGTCGTCAGGCTCATTATATCATAAAAGCTCCTTGTTGGCACTCAGCCCCGTCGTCACCCACTCCCAATACTGACTCATGGTGTCAGTCTGTTTTTTGTGCTATCATATACAGTTTGGCCGTTCAGCTTTCACTCAGTGGAGACTCAGGCATGAGGCTGGAAGTTGTGGGTGTGTTTCTGTCATGGAGGAAAGTGTCAAATTTTAAAGTGAAAGCACAAGTCACTGCAGGCTCCTGTTTGAGTGTGTCGCTGCTGAGCAGGTCACCTGAGGACAATCACTGAATGTAGCCGACTGGTATTCAAGAAGTACTGAGGTTTGATGCTCAGCCCTGCCTTTATATGCTTGTGCATTAGCATATGAAGTTCCTCAGCAGGACTTGTGAGGCTAAACATTGTGTGTAATTTCTGTCGTGGATAAATCCCTTAATTTTCCTTCCCTTTGTTTTTTACTTTTTGTCAATTGGTTGGTTGGTTGAATGTCTGGTTGGATGTTGCTGGTTGTTGTAGTGTGAGACCTTTTGTAAAGTCAGACATTTTTACTTGACATGGGAGGAAAAGCACAGGTGGAACAAATTTGGTCAATGATGGCTCAGTTCCTACAGCTTAAGGCAAGTTAGATTTAAGACTTAAGACTTTTTTAATGCCACTCAGAATAAAATTTAAGACCAACTTTTGTCACCATGTTTAGACACCACAGTACCTCTGGTTGCTATGTAGGCATAGGCATCTGTTGCTGCTGACCCTGGTGCTGGTCTTTGAGATGGGAGTGGAGGCGTGGCAGAGAAGAGGGTAGAACAGAACTTGGAAATACCTGACATTTGTTGCCAAGTTTTTTGTGTTTCTCACTCTGCATGTGCGATTTCACTGCCTGGATCCCCATCATTTCTGAGTGTAAAAAAACTACTCAGTCATGCTGCAAAATCTTGGTTAAATTGCCAATTTTCGTTGAAAGTAGACTTCCTCATATTGTCCAGCTCACAGTGACAGCTAGCTAGCAGTAGGGGTGGGGGAAAAAACAATACAGCATAATATCCTGATATCTTTGTGTGGCAATATCTTATCGTCACAGAGTGTCAAGTACTATATAAATCATTAATATCACAAATACTAAACTTTAGGTAGCCTACTATAATGATACAATTAATTGCCTTTTCAGTCCATTGGATAACTTTTGCAAGGTAAGATGAACAGACTAAAAACTTTATCTTATAAGATGAAACCTATATTGACAAAGTTTTCCTTTGAGGACATAATTTACAGTTGAAAAAGCTAATAAATTGTAATATATCACAATATATATTATCGCAATACTCAGCATATTGCAACATATTTAAAATCGCAATTATACCGTACAGTGACTTAAGTATTGTGATAATATCGTATCATGGATTCTCTGGTGATTACCACCTCTAGCGAGCAGACAGTGGATCCTCTGCTGTGAGCATCCTGTTGGAAACAAAACATGAGTGTTCTCAAAATTACTAACAGGTCTAAATAAGCATTCATTAATATGTTTTACCACCAGGTGGCGACTCTGCAGTGGATTATTTATGATTATTTGGTACTTTAACTTTGCAATTTGATGGTTAAAGCAACTCCAGCTAGCCAGGGAGACTCAAAACTAGTTAGTTATTGAGGTTTGGTGAAATTAAGAGAAAAAGGCACCAGGTCATGGATATACAATGCACGTTTTAGTTACTGAAATGTTAAAACAGGGTGGGGGGTTCGACAGCTGGGATGGGGGAGCCCTTCATTGCAGAGTTTGCATGTTCTTTCCGTGTCAGCGTGGGTTTTCTCCAGGTGCTCCGGCTTCCTCCCACAGTCCAAAGACATGCAGGTTAATTGGTGACTCTAAATTGGTGTGAATGTAAGCCTAAATGGTTGTCTGTCTCTATGTGTCAGTCCTGTGATAGTCTGGTGACCTGTCCAGGGTGTACCCCGCCTCTTGTCCAGTGCCAGCTGGGATAAGGATAAGGATAAGGATAAGCGGTCACAGAAAATGAATTTGGTGTATAGGCTATCATTTTAGGGCTACAAAGATGTTAAACAAAAATTAAAATGTTGAAAAATAATCGTTATTCACACTGTCTGGCTTTGCTAGACTTTAATGCAAGGCACTGAGTAAATTATTTTAAAAATATATATATATTGCAAATTATTTTGAGAATAAAAAATGCAACATTAGAATAAAATATATTTGGAAAGTCCTTTTCTCCATGTCTTAGCATGTTTAAGGGCTTTTAAACGACATTTTTAGATCTATTAAAGCCTTATTTTTAGATTAATGAATTCAGTGCCTTTTAAGACTTTTTTATGGATCAGTGGGAACCCTGATTAAATGTCCCAGAAAACCTTGCCTGTGAGCCAGCATGCACAAGATCAAGGTCCTGGAACCAGCTCCCCTCAATGGAACGCAGTCATTTTTAATGTGATCAATTACACCTGTGCTTTTCCCACAATGACACACCAGAGTGTCTGCCATGAAAAAAGGCCTATTCTCGCTTTAATTACACAGGATTTAGACTATTCATTGAAAACTAGTCAGTAATTGATAGCCTGAACGTCACAGCAGTGCATTTAATGCCTCGACGATTGTTGTTGGAGCAGAGGGAAACATTCACAAAAGTTCCCTCACGTCTCATTGACTTTGAATATGAAAAGGGGGAAGTTCTGAAACTGGGACAAGTAGACTGAAATAGATGATTTAATGACGTCAATGTTGCCCACGGGCTCTATATACAGTCCAGCTGAGTAAGGCTTACCTTGTGTGATCTCGGTGTGTTTGTGCTTTTAGTGCTTGTGGTTTAAGAGCCACTCAGAGTTAAGTGGTGCAGTATGAAGGACCTGTGGGGTGATCGAGACCTTCCTGTCTCTGGCTCCCTGTCTCTCTCTGTCTCATGCACACACACCATGCCCACACATCTGTCTGTGTTTCCCTGCAGCGTCTGCTGAGATGAAATGTTGGAGGATTTTGAGTTAATTAAACAGGATTTGGGACAAACCAGGGAACTGCTGGCATCTTTATTTCTCTATTTCCACCTTTACTGTCAGTCACACACCTACCTTACATCTTATTTCCTCTGTGTTCTTCTTCTGCACTTTGTATTACAGTGTGATGTAGCTCCTCAAGCTGCTGGATGCTGATAAATCCTTACTTTTAAAAGGCACTGTTCCTCCTCAGGATTAGTTTTTTCGTCTCTTTTCTCTCTGTGATTTGTAATCTGTAATTATATCTTATTGTATGAAAGTGTACAAAACTTTGACCAAGTGGTTTGAGGTAAAGAGGGAATACTAATCAACTATAAAATCCACAGACACACACAGCCGGCAGCTAATCAGCTTAACTCCTGAAAAACTGGCTGAAGGGATCTTTGTCTGGGACAGTTTTAAATGTTTGTGAAACGATATCAGTGGTTGAGAATGTGAGATATCTTCTCACAATGATTTCCTTCCTCTTCTAAGACTTATGAGTCTGAAACTGATAACTTTATACTTCTTTTTCTCAAGGCTGGTTCTGGTCTACTGCGGTATGTAAACATACGGAGAGAGGGATTAAGAAGATGAGCTTTAAACCCCTCATCCTACAAACACATGCATATGCTCATACCGTATTAAAGACCTCATGAAACGTCGAGTTCTCGGAAAACGGCCACCTCTGGGAAAAACGGTGAATCTTTAAAGCTGAACTAATCCTGCACAACAAATATAATTCAAACCCATAAAACCATCACAGTTTGTTCAGAAATCCTGCCAATCTGTCCCTTCTATCAAATCAAACTGCTTTTTTCTTGCTGTTTTGCAGTTTATAATGACTCCTCATTGTGTTATCCTGTTGTATCAGGAAACCAAAAACAAAATAATTGTACAGTTTCAGGAGGCTTTTAACAATATCTAATATGAATTATGCTTATGCTGCTGTTTTTTTTAATTGGCAAATGCATTTTACGGAAAACATTATGGCACTGCAAAACATCCATTTATGTTTTTTTTATTGGGTTCTCGCTACAAGATCTAATATAGTCTGCAGTAGTCGAATGGCAATAATCATTATATTTTATATTAACAGTGGATCACATGACGTTTGTGCATGAAAGATGATGCTTGTAGGGATGAATCAGAGCTGTAACTGTCACCTCATTGTTTTATTTTTCAGCTTTACTGGACTTTACTGTGTCCGTCTCACTGCTCTGATTAGCCTCACTTCCAAACTCAGCTGATATGTGTTGTGGTGTGTCTTTTTTTAGTAGTTGAGCACATTGGTCCTCATTTTGCTGGTTACAGATGGAATAGTTGAAAGACAAGGAGAAAACACTCATGGTGCCATTTTGCCAGTTTGCAAGCTTCAGTTCTGTGTGTTGGTAGACACTTTTTATCGATACTTGAGTTGTGGTGCACTGGAGTCTGTAGTCTTTAATTCTTTCTGGAGGGAGTGTGTATTATTAGTGTTGAGTTGTAATCCCTTTGTTTTAGTGAAGTCTTTGTTGTTTTAAGACGCCTTTCTTATGTAGGAAAGTAGATTTTGTTTAATCTTGTTGAAGACGTTTTTTATGGCTTTATTTATATGTAAATAAATCCCCAAAGTTTTTGGTTCATACATATACATTCATTGTTACTCCCCTTATCTCTTGAGCATAATCGGGGAAAATAAAGATTTGGGGGCTCAACAGGGATGTCTGAAAAAGAAAACTGGAATTGAAACAGATTTATTGTATAGATTAAACTTTCTTTTAAATCTAATATTATCCCCGGTGGTCTGAATGTCTATTATCTAGCTCTCCCTACACAGTTAGGGGTTTTCACATATAATCGTTCTTAAACAAACTGAACTCTAAAGTGCACCAAAAAGTGGACCAACAGAAAAGGGACTCATTTCTTTTTCTGGTCAACTTCAGCTCTGATGGAGCCTCAGTTCTCTCTCTGTTCACACCATAGCCTGTATATATTAACATAGTTTGTTTTTACTTGGACGTGGCACTGCAGTGCGGTTATGAAGCGCCTCACTTCCAGATGACCTTGTATTTGGAGGAAAACCTTAGTGTCTCTGTGCTGTACACTGCTGCCATTGGATGTTTTCTACATTCCACATCTGGAGACGTGCAGTATCTTCCGTGGACCAAACTACTCCTTGTCCTGCTTCTTGCAAGCATTACAGGCCAATGTGGTTTTGTCTGTTATTTCATACATCCCAGTGCAACAGCATGTGATCTAGATGGCAAAGAGCACAAAAGTGAACCTGGAGCATTTTGTGTTTACAGTGCACAGGTTAAGAGAACTGCACTGCGAACTTGAAGCCACCTTCTGAGTGGTTTGGTTTACTTCAGAGGGGTCTGAGTTCTCTTTGAGGGTTCACATATGCCCAAAAGTCACCGCTCTGAGTCCTCTTAGAGGGCTGAAAAGGACCAAGTGTAAAGACACCCTTAATCCGCTTCCTCAGACTAGGTGGGTGAGTGTCCAGCTGGGCTGTCTGAGGCTATCCTTTGGGCACTTGGTTGTTATTTTTTTTATTTTCAGAGCAAATCCTGAGCGGGGATAAAGTTCCCTGATGGAGGTCGGCATTTCAGGGTTGCGGCTGGTGAAGTTTCAAGTCGAGCCTGGCAAGCCCCAGAAGATAGATAGGGAAAGTCTGGGTCAGGCAGGATCTGGGGAAGTTGCTGTACTGAGGCTGGAAAGAGGGTGTCTGGCATTCAGTAGCAGTACTGTTGTATCTCTACGGGTGGATTTGTGTTGTTGCAATGAGGCTGTTTGCTTTTAGCTTAGCCTAGCTTAGCATAGTGGCAACTACAGTGCAAGTGGTGTTAGCTTTGAGATAAGTAAGCTGTTGCTCTGTTTGCTCTTTGGTTTTTTTCGAGTTTGTAGCAAATCCTACTGTGAGTCAGTTGGATAACTGTAGAAAAAGTAATTTGTGTGATTGGCAAGTATTATGTAAGTATTATGATATTCAGGCAGCGAGCTCACTGGTTAAGAGAAAGCTGAGAGCAGCTGTATTAAACACGTTGGTAGAAAGGGGAGTTTTAAATTCACCAGTAGTTGTGGCATTTCCTGGTTCGGCTGTGGCGGTAGATCCTCCAGAGGGAGGGGCAGCTGGGCTGCAGCCTGCTGATCTTACTGCTGTTGTACAACATTGTGAGGTGAAAGGAAAGCCATTCACATTGCTTCCATTTGACCCACTCTCTGCAGACACATCTCCTGGCTCCAGGCTACATGTCCGGGTAAAAGTGTGTTTAACTTGTCGTCAGCTGGAGACTCAAGAGATGCTGCTGGTTTGCAGGGAGGAAAGAGAGTTTCAGCTCCTCAGGGAGCTGGGGTTGAGGAAGTTGGAGGCAGAGACAGCTATTAAGATGTGTCAGTTTGAGTTGCAGGCAGAGTCAGTTCCTACTTCTGTTGGTAACTTTACACAGTTATCAGACTGAGGTTTTCAGCAGAAAGAAACTCTAAGAACCCACTGTACGCTACCTGCTCAGCACCAAACAACAGACGAAGTTAGCAACTGTATGGTGACAATAGTGAAGCAGGTAGCAGCTAAAGAGACGACATTTCCCTTAGGAGTTGGAGGGTGCCTACCCACAGCTAAAGGGAGATTCAACAGGTGTTTTCAGGCTAGGGCTGCCCCCTAATAGTCGACCAACATTAGTCGACCAGAAAGGTCATTAGTCAGCAAGATTTCATTGGTTGCTTAGTTACAGGAAAAAAGTGAAACTCTATTAGTAGCTGCACCTTGTCAAAATAAATCAAAACCTGTATGACTGGACTATGTGGGGATTTAATTTGAAAGGACAGACACAGGAAGTGGCCACGCTCAGCAGTCAGACAGGAGTCACATTCATTTCCAGGGCTGGTACCTGTGGTTATTCCACAGGCTAGTTAATAACATGTCGGGCAGGAAATCCAAAGTGTGGGATCATTTTGAGAAGGTGAAGGACGAACCCAAGGTGATATGTAAACTCATCTTCATTGGTCGACTACAAACATGACGTATCATCTGAAACATGGAAGTAGCTACATGCCCATTAGCCCACAGCGTCATTAACAGCTGCCTGATACTATTCTTTCTCACACCTTCAACTCAAACCATTGTGTTGCCCTGCCCAAAATATATCATTTAATAATTACATTAATATCGGAAACATGCGGGTGACTAGTCGACTAATGACCCTAAATGACGACTATTGGTCGACTGGGAAAATTCTTAGGCAGGGCAACCGTATTTCAGACCCAACAGTTGTGGGGACTGCAGGGGCTGAAGTGATATAAACCAGCCAGTGGTTGATATGTTGTAATAAATATGTTGTATTTCTGTTGTCCCATATATCCTCAGTGAAGCCTGGACTTCACTGTCGGCCCATTTGTATGTGTTTTCTCCCATTTTATTTTTTTTCATTATGAGCTGTCGTTAGCGTTCTGTGTAGTCTGTTGTTGCTGCGTTGGCACATGTTTAACCAGTCACTATATGCTTTCGTTACTCAAGGTTCGTCTTGTGCTTGGAGAGTTCCTACTCTGAAATAGGAGCTAAAAAGTCCCTCAAAACAGCGTTCTAAGAACTATGACTGTTTCTAGGTTTTGGGGTGTGGACATGATTGAAACAAAGGGGGTTTTTGGAACTATGAAAAGTTCCTCAGGTCTGAAAACGCCTATTATTAGACAACCTTATTAGATTAATCAGGTGGCCAAAAACATGACTCTAAATGATTTGTGTGTTGCTCCATGTCTGCTGGATGTATAAATAGGAAATGGTTTGCTAACAAGTTAATAATATGTCAGTTTTGTTTTTACACCTTGTTTCTGTCAAGTGGCCAAAAAATATTATTGCAGGTTTACAGGATGATTGGGCTATGACTATCGAGATCATTATTTTTCTGCAGGTCTCAATTTATGTCTGTTGCCAATATTCAGTAACAGTGCAGGCAGTAGTGTGTCCTTTATGTTGCCAGGTAGATAATACAGCATCTGACTGGTGGATAGGCGACATTCGTATGCAAGACTAGGGTTTACATCTTGTTTTTGTTTGCTTTTTGTTTGTTCACACCCACAGTCTTACCCTAACCTTCGCCGTATTATGGTTGCCATGCAGAGATATGAAGAAAAAAATACATTTTAAATAAATACATTATATATACAGTAAATGAATGCATAAATACATACAGCTTTAAGTAATTAAGCTGAATATAATGTTTGTAGTCAGACTTGTTTTTCCTCTTAAACATAAATGCTAATACCTTGCATACAAACTTAATTTGTAGATGCCGTGTTGGGATATAGTGTAGTGTTCCTTGGATAGTAATAGAAGTGTCTGCTGTGTCTTGTATGGTGTCTTGACATCCGTCACAGCGAGCAATTATGTTGCTTCTGTCCTTTTCCCCCATTGACTTTCATCAGGGTCCTGCTTTATTCATGGCCCACACACACACACACACACACACACACACGCACACACACACACACACACACACAGTCCCATGCTGTACCCCTTCATTGTCCCTGTCTGACAAATAATGGACATGATATTGTCTAAAAATTGTGTTTCATCAATCAGAGTGTGGCTGCTTTCTCCTGACAGTAACAGTGACGTGTGTCTCTGCTCCTGTGAATTAAACCCCTGTCATGGATGGAGGGCCAACAGACGGGGTGGTGGACAGGAAGTGGGAGTATTTAGAGCAGCTTAATCAAAGAGGATCCACAGTACATCCCTATATTTTAATCAGGGGGAAAGGTACCATAGCTAGACTCTGAGAAGCACACTCTGGTGCCTGTTTTTTGTTGTTTTATGTCTTCCTTTGTTCTCTTTTCATTTGTCGTACAATGAGATGTGTTGGAAACAAATTGTGGAAACTTGGTATAAATATTTTTGTGTGTGTGATCTCTGCAATTATAGTGATCTCCGCCTTCTAGTGGCATCAAATAAAGCTGAAATATGATTCACTTCAGTTCAAATGAAACTCATTTTAATTTTTTTTTTTCTGTGAGAGCTGAAGAAAACAAGTAGCAGTGAGCGTGGAATATACTGTGGTGTATATTCCCTGCTGAACACAAAGAGAGAAAATGTGTCTTTGCACACAAACCCATGCGCCGATGCTCACTTGCGTATGGATATCGATACGTCATGGTCCTGTTTGTTTAGCAGACTCAGTCACATGCTCTGTTGGTTTTTTTATCGGCTTGCCCTCTGAGCTTCGTGGCATCTCTCTAAATGCACCCAGGAGAAGTAGGCCAGGCTCTCGGGCCACTGTTTGTCGATTATGTCGATATCTGTGCCGGGGCAGAACATCCCCTTCACACAGACCGCCCCGTGTCGGGCCATTAGGATCCACCAGCACGGTGAGGAATGGATTAGGCTGCGGCAATGTGGGCCATAAAATCATCATCACCTCACCTCAGCGGGGGCTGCTTGTCAATATTGAAAAAAACTACACATGCACACAGAGGCACACAACATGTCTGTGCACACTCATGGTCCATGAATTACTGAGATGTTTTTTTTTAATGTGCAGGAGGGCAACAAGGTGGGTGACATACTAATGTCGGTCAGTGGAGTGCGGTCAAAGCCTAATTAGCTTATAATGATCACTGTTACCAAACAGAATGATAGGGAGGGCAGCAGAGAGCGACAAACATGAATCGATGGCCCACAGTTAATAAGATCAGGTCTGTGTGACATTGTCATGCAAGGTTTGTTTAATTAGATGCAGCATGTTGAATGCTGGGCTGCACCCACTGATTGTTTCTACAGTAGTATTGATTAAAATGTGGATGCTTTAATTATTCATATATGTCAAAACATATATTAACTACATGTTCCCACAGTCCAAAGTGACATATTAGAATTGCTTGTCCAACCAACAGTTCAAAACCCGGGGTTATTGAGTTAATATAAAACAGGAAACAGCAACAAATCCTCACATCTGAGAAGCTATAACCAGTAAATGCTTGGTATTTTTTAGTGCAGACCAGGTACACTCATCATGGCAACGACACTCCTCAGTAGCAGTTGCCCCCCAGCAGGACAGTGTGTCATGCCACGCCACAAAAACTGCTCAGGAATGGTCCGAGGGCTCAAGCCACTGACCTTGCCTCCAAATTCCCCAAATCCCAGTTTGATCAAACGTCTGTGGGACGTGCTAGTGCCCCACCTCACAACCCACAGGACTCAAAAGATCTGGAGCCAACGCCCTGGTGCCAGACACTATAGGAGACCCTCCAGAGTCCATTCCTTGACACATCAGAGCCAAGTCAGGACCCACCTTGGATTGGGGTACCTCTGAGGTACCAGCATATCCCACAAATGTTCATTTAGATTGGGATTTGGGTATCTGGAGGCCAGGTCAACACCTTGAGCTTTTTGTCCCATTCCTGGGGTCATTCCTGAACAGTTTTCGTGGTGTAGCAGGGTGCATTGTCCTGCTTGTGGGGGGCACTGCCATAGACCAGTGCTGTTGCCATGAGGGGGTTTATTTTGTCTGCAATGGCGTTCAGATGGGTGAAGTGTGTCAAGTAGCTCACATGAATGCCACGAACAAAGGTTTCCCAGCAGAACACTACACTGTAACAATATGAGCAATGTTATTCACTTAACCCGCTAGTGGTTTTAATGTTTTGGCTGATAGGTGTAAATTTGAAAGCGCTGTAATTGACATGACTTCATGGATAAATAGAGACTTGATCCTCGAATTTTCACCTCCTCTCTTGTAAATGTTGTCAAGTTACATCAATTTGTTTGGATTTGAACGTCCATAATTGCACGCCAGCTGAAGAGTTTCACTACTTGACTCAAGATTAGATGCTTCTCTGAAGAGTCATCCTCTGTGTGCCACTCATTCACAAAATGTTTCCCTCTGTCTTTATAACCTTGATTACCTGACAGAGCTGATCCCAGCGTACAATCTGGTCTCAGGTGTGTTGAAGAAAAGCAATTTGGATGCTTTTTCTCTTGTTGTTTCATACTTTTTATCTCAATCTGCCGGACAAGTTCTGCTTTGCCCCTCTTGATCCCGCTCCATATTTTCCATGGTGAAGGAAGAGGGGCTGAGCTCGGGGGTCAGGAAACATGCCTTCGTTTTAACCGAAAGAATCAATGTGTCAGCACAAACGCTGAGCTAAAAATGAGAGATAGACTCTAAAATGAGAAACGGCCTCTGAAGTGGTTCACTTAGCAAAGTGAAAAAACACCCAGCATACAGTGTGGTTTTTTTTCTTTCACTGTAATTAAAGCTGTTTAAGTTGCTACAGATAGCTCGATGAGTGTCTTCTCTGACATGAAGTCAAATGTTAATTGCTTTTGCCGAGGGGGTTTGCAGTATTAGTCAAGTGGATTCTTTGAAAAGCCTCATTATTTACCAGCAGAAAGATGCCAGAGTTAAACACATCTGTAGCATCATATAGTGTACTGTGTAGTGTACGACTTCCTGTACCACCTTCCTGCAACCTGAAAGTCTGGGCCTGTGTGTTGCACTTTTGACTTGAGGGTCCCTTGTGACTTTATTCGTTTTCCCTGTTTGATTCTGTGTACTGTACAATAGGACCCTGTATCACCCATGTGTTGTAACAGCTTCCTGCAACTTGTGGCTCTTCTTGCTTTGGCAAGCATCATTGAGGTTCTCTTTTGTGGGTAAAAGGCAGTAGTACAATCTACGTGATATGCAAGTATATGTCGTATACTAGGCTTGGGCAGTTTCTAGTTTTCATACCTTCACACCTTTCTGACAGTTGTGTCAAAATAAATCCTCAAATCACAGAGTTAGATGTGAAAATATGCAGTTTTTCCCACACTGTCTCTCTTTGTCATTGCCGGCTGGCTGTTTACTAGTCCTATAACGTTATCCCCGCCTCTTGCAGTTGCCATCTTTCTCAGCTCAGCTACCTGGTGGCACGTGCTGTGCACTACATACAATACATCCCTTAATACACCATCTTTGTATCAGTTTGATCGAAAGAGGTGCATTTGTATTTTCGATGGTATTGAAAGTCATACCGTTGGGATTCATAAATACCTTTGTACACTGTGATACAGTGATAGCACCCAGCCTACCGTATACTCACTTGGAAAGCTCCAGGATTTCCTTATATCCCATGAAGAATTTGCAAGGATGCATAACAACAGACTTTGTGGCAGAACGCTCAGTTTTGCTCTTTGTTTTTGCAAATACACAACTGAGAGATGTTACAGCAAATTAAACAAATGCTGCAGAACATGCACCCCGCTGAGCTCAGGGTGTGCATACCAAGTGTGTGGTCGAGGGCGAGAAAGAGAAAGTGACAGTGAATGTGCTAAAAGCAGACAGGTGTTGGTGGCAGGAGCAGAGAGGAAATTAGCAGTGAAGGTTGTTGAGTGGTAGTAAATGCTCAGTGTAGGTTTCAGTTTGTCCATAAATAGATACTGCTGATTGCAGAGACTCAATAAAGTTCCCGTGTCTTACTTCTCAACTGCTGTGTAAAGTCAGGCTGGTTAGCCTCAACCTCGACCATGGCAACACATTCTCACTCCGACCTCGTCACATATCGACGTTTGGTCATGGACTTTCCACGTTGACATATGACATGAAAGGTACCCTGGGTGTGTTGGTTGTTGACGTTCTGCGACGCCGTGTCAAGTTCTGCCTGTGACATGCATTGTCTTCTTTCAAAATACACTTTGGTTTTCGCAGGAAATGTACTGTTTACATACAGTCTCAAAAGAAATGCACCACATCAGTACAACACCTTGAATTGACGTGGTTAGGTTTCGGAAAAAGAACAGGGTTTGGCTTTATAATCTTGCGGGACACAAACACAGCTCTTTTGGGTGAATGTCTGTTTGTTGGACCCATCCATCACCCCTCCTGCCCGCCCCATGAGGACTTTCGCTGCCTTAACTTTTGTTCTTGTCTTGCCGTGTTTCCGCCTGATGCCGCCGAGCACCGTTAAACTGTATCAGCGATCAGCTGCGTATCATGTCGATGTGAAAGGACGGCTTAGTTCTTCAGTGTCTGACCCTGCAAGTCACTGCCCATTTTGACGATTTTGAAGATTTCAGTGTGACCGGGTCGACCCTGGACACCCAAAATGGAGTCTCATAGTTACCTGGCCAACTTATGAAGTATGTGGTGGCTTTCCATATAGGACGGGCTTTGAGCTTGGTTGAGATCTTTCGTTGCTTAGAGTTATATTGTATAAATAAATACATTTGTCAGTTTTTGCATCCCTTTGTATGTTTTATGATATCTCAGTCTCAAGACACAATATTTTAGAAATAGCTCAATCATAACTTAGTACTGTATCAACTCATATTCTTACAGAGCAGACTCCCCTGAAAACATAAAAAAGATTTGCAGCATGCCCAGATAAGCAACAATGTGACCATAAAACGGAACTGGTAAAGGACTGTAAAAACAGTCAAATATAAGTTCAGAGTCCAAAGCGTTTAAATCTCCCCGGCTGTAAATGTTCTGTTAAAGTGTTGCTTACAATAAATTGTTCCAGGTGGTTTCATCACAATAGCACGTACAGAGTCTTTTGGAATGCCCTCAATTATGTGTGAATGCATACGGGATAACGCAGTGTCACAGTAATCAGTTGGTTTATTGTAAACCGCAGGTTTCCTCTAAACTGTTCCATTATCCTGCACCTGCTCCCACCTGCCTGCAGAGAAATGTCTGGCACTGAGCTACAGGCTGCCTCCAGACACCTCAGAATCAGTCCAAGCTACAAGGTATTATGCGCATCTAAGTTACAGACTTACTGCAGTAAATGCTTGATTTCCTTTGAGTATTGTTGATATCAGGCATGGCACATATATACAATAACAGGAAAGACAGTGTGTGCTGGAAAAAGATCAGAAAAAAGCGTTTCTTATCACCCTTTTATAGTATGTTACTGCTTGGCCTTCCCCCTGGGACGAGGATAGAAGACGTTTATCCTGCTTTCTCTTCTGTAATGCTACCATACAAGATTCAACAGCCTTGCAGACTAAAGGCTGCCTTTTTTAAAAGCATGGTGTTAGTTTAGTACAGCTTGGATTTTGCATGCGGACAGACCTGGACATGAGTCACAATCCAGTTTTCTTTTTAATATACAAGAAGATAGGGACAAGAGATGTAGGTAGATATGCTGTCAGTCACAATGCCGCTCATCTGGCTTGTAAATTGGTGTAAAATAAGACATTTTATTTCCTCTTGACATCAAACTGCTGAAAGGAAAGAAATATCTTGACATTCCCAGCAGGTTATCAAACGTAGTCATTTGTACTCATGCTCTCATATCAACTGAGAGATTAATGATTTAATGTTATTTTAATCAGCCACCTCTCATATAACGTGTTCACCAGGGTGCACACAGATATCGATGCACGCTCAGACAGAATCTGCAACAACAGCAGCACATTAAGACATTTAATCACACAGCGTGACACACGTTAGCGTAGCAGGCCAACAGTTTCCTGGTGGGACAAATGATCTGCAGCATTCGTGCAAATTGTTTCAACATCATGGTGCAGAGGACACGAGTATCTGTTGGTCCCTTCTTTTGATTTATTGTGATAAGTCTGGTTCACAAGATGCAGACTGTGGGTTTAAGGCTGTCGTGGCCGCCTATCTTAGATTCAGAATCCCTGTTGCTACTTGAAACTGGTCTCACATAGCCAGACTTATCTTAGCACTGTGTGTGAAACAACACCCATCAATCTAGCAACCTACTGTAAAATGTTTTGTAATGTTTTATGTGGCGTTGCCTTTTGCAGGGATTCAGCCTCTTTGATTCCAGCGCTTGTCCCCCGCGTGCAAATGTTCTACCAATATACGCTCCCTCCCAGCAGCATTTTTCAAAGGTACTGTCATTTCATCCTTGGCTTATGACCGCCCAAGACAATTGTGATTGGTTTAAAGAAATACAAACAACCCAGTGTTTTTCCCTCAGCGCTGAATTATGATGGGTTCAGACCCTTCACCAGTGCTGGCACATTGCGAGATAGGTCTGGCTATGCAAGACTAAAGGTGATTGATAGTGTCATTGAATATATTTTATCTGCCCCATCACATTAGTCAGATTTATTTTGCTACTCTTCTGAGGGTCCAGACCTTTACTGCAGGTTGAGAGCCACAGAATTAGCAGACCTTGTTTCAAGCTTCTATATCAGCACAGAATGTATCTAAAGTTAAAGAAGCTTAAATTGTCCTTCAGGAAAACTGTTCTGGTTGTTCTTGCACTCTGACCTCCCCGTGGAGGAAGGCAAATGAAAAGAGAATTTCCCAAATGGTGCCACATTAATCATGGTTGTTAAAATAGGGCCAGTTCCATCTTTTGTAAACGAGTTTCAACTGAAGTCATGTAAGTATAGCTGATGGCAAATGACTGCTGGCAGGCTCCTACTTGGCTTGGCTCAAGTGTTCGCTGACTTTTCCAATCAACCATTTGAATCAGATCCAATTGAAATGGTCAAGCAGTTGTATCCACTGCCTGGAGTCATTTCACATGGTTGCAGCTGAATTACAGATGCCCGAGGCCTAATGGAAAATAAAAGCCAGGTAACTCAACCGTACCTGGGAAATTAGTGATTATGTTTATAACAAATGCATGTGTATAAACTGAATGCCTAAACAGATTTCAAATGTTTTCTCAAGTTTACATGCACAAAATATTAGTTTTGCCCTTATTCAAGATAATATAAGAAAAGATAAGATAATCCTTTTTCATCCCACAGCAGGGACATTTGGAAACATTAAAGCAGCAAAGGGATAGTGCAAACATGAAGCATCAGTAGAGAAAAAATACGTTAAGTAAGTAAACTGTACAAACAAAGAGCAGTGCAATAAGCAAACAGTATAATAAGGAAGCATCAAAAAGAAGCAGAGAGTAATAAAGTGAAAGAAAGACAATATTCCTACTAAGCTGTATATATCGAATGTGCTGTACATGCCCAAATAATGCTCATAATAACTGAATAATACCGGCACATCCCAGATCTTAATTGGAAAATGCAACATTCTGAGAAATCCGCAATATCCAAACAAAATTTATTTATTTATTTGTTTGGTCCCCATTAGTCACTGTCAAGGTAGCAACTACTCTTCCAGGGGTTCACACAACATTACATCATAGTGTAAAGCAAATAAATTATTAAAAATCCAAGGCAAAAAGAAACAAAAAACAACAAGAAAACTACAAAACAGTAATCAAAAAACAAGAAAATAAATGATGAAAACAAAATGAAACAAAACAAAAATGAAAACAAACATACCAAAATAAAATAATAAATTAGCCACTACTTTAAATTAACTACAAATGGCAAAATTTACAACAATCACAAGTATCCCCATTATATCTAAATTACCAGAAAAAAACAAAAACAAAAAACAAACATAAAAAAGACAAATATTAACTAATTAATTAATTAATAAAATAAATTAAAATAAATAAAATTATTATTATTATTATTGTTATTAATAATATTATTTACAGAGCGAAGGTTATAATAGTACTAGTAAATATGCGGCTCACATGATCTATATCAAATATGGAATATTGTCCTATACTGAATAATACTTGAATATAAGTGTGCATGTAAACATAGTCATTTAATCAAACAGTCACTGAACAACAAAATATTTACAGAGTTTTTATACTCCTTTGGATCTGTGACCATGAACCCCACAGGTCCCTGCACCCAGACCTATACATTACCACCATAAGATGATGACCACCAGAGATGGTTTATATCATGGTATCTATCCATTAAATATATTGTAGATAAAGCAACACATTATTAATAAGGACTGTCATATACGATTTACCTCACTGGATTTTTCAAAAACAGAAATCCCTATCTGGTTATTTTATCTACAAAGGTGAATTTCCAGAAATCATTGAATCACAATACACTGTATATTGATATCTTATATACAGAGGTGTTGCATTTAACCATACTGCACACCCTTATTAGGAAATTACCCACTTGATTAAGCTTGTTTTCTGCTCGACTTATACTTTGATTACTCACAAATACAGACTATGCATTATAATGCAGTTCATTCACCCAGTCCTCCTGCAGACCAAAATTATGAATATTGCCAGTCAGGAGGCCAAGAATGAAATAGTCAAGCATTAAGGCTGTTTGAAGCAGATAGGTGGGCGTATCTGTGGCCAATTTCAGGCTACATTTAAAGTAAAAAAGATTTGTTCTGGACTCTCAGCCCAATTCTGCAGTGCTTGGTTAGATGTACAGTGAAGCAGTGTGGCTCTAATTCCCCTTTAAGAGAAGGCTTGTACAGGTCTCTCATTAAAAACACTGTCAGGAGCTCTCTGGGTCAATTATTTCAGATGTTCACAGTGCATGGTCTAATATTCTCATAACTGGAAATCAAAGTGACATATTCACACATTGATTTTCCACAACATCACAGTTCTTTGCAGGCAGGAGGATGCCCATTTCTCTCCCTCCAGTGATCTAACGCTGGAATAAGCATTTCGGGAGATGTCATGAATTAAATTGAAATGTCTGAAGGAGATGTTCAGGACTCCCACGGGGTATAAAAAGCAGCTTTGAACTGACTTTGTGATCTTTATGTTCTGTATTTGTGCGTCATTTTTCATTTCTGTTGTCTGGACAAATGGATTCAAAGATGTTTGATATTTAGAACAGAGTTAAAAAGCTTTTATATTTGAATGCCTTGACACCAGAGGCATCACGTTTTCAGGTTGTCTGTCTGTTCCTCATATATCTCAAGAGCACCCTGAGGGAATTTCCTTAAATTTGGCACAAACTTCCACTTTCACTAAATAATGAACTGATGAGGTTTTAGTGATCAAAGGTTAAGGTCAGTGTGACCTCACAGAGCATGAATTCTCACCCGTAACTCAAGAATTCATGCACTTACTGTGACAAAGTTTCACACAAATGTCTAATGATGAAGTGAGGACATTTTAAATACAAAAGATCAACTTCACTCTGACATCATGATGTTCTGCAAAAACACTTTTCTGGCTGTTGTTCAGCACCATAACTCAGAAACAGAAGGGGAGACATTTGGTGAGATGCTGAATTGGTGACACTGACTGCAACTTGACTGCTTGGCAAAGGCCTACAACCTCAAGGCGATAATTCTAGTTTTTCTTTTCATTTTTATGAGCCAATTTTCACTAAAAACATTTTATTTCTCTTAAGGCAATTCCCCCCTGGCCTTCCTTTCTTCTGTTCATTTCAATGGAGCACTCAGCAGCACCTTTTCTTTTTTTTCTTTGATTGTAGTGACACCTCTTGTCAGGATGTTGTGGCTCTGTACTTGGCAGTCTTACTGGGTTTTTGTGAGGATACACAATATACTGTATGTGTAATATGTATAAATAAAGGTTGTGCAAGAGCAACATATGCACATAGTTCAAACAAGTTCGTACATACATGGTACATGATCTTTCCGTGACCCTATCCAAATAGTTTTAGTTGCCTTAGCTGCACCAAACACTAACCATAGGGGGCAGCTCAGAAAATGCAGGTATGAATCACTGAAACAGGTTTGGAAGGCATTGACAAACGACCTGTTTTACTGTTCAGGCTTGAGGACTTATTTCTTTGTCGCAGTGACACGTTGTACACTACCTGAGAATATGTGTGTCAATGTCCCTGCATGTGTCCTCACCGTATAGCGTGCCTGGTTGATTTATATTCAGCAGGATTGGCTTCAGACGTAGTTGTGTGTAATTTGACTGTCTGTGATCGTCCCGCAGTGAGTCACACCAGATGACATGTGTCCTGTTGAGTCACATCTCCGGACTCAAAGTGTAACCTTATTTCAAAAGGCCACAGCTGACGAATGCACAGTTATGGTGATAAAGTCGCAGCCTTTTCTAGTAGCTATGCTGAGCTGCTGCATGCACAATTTTCCGACTTGTTCTGAAACAGAAAGCTTTCTAAATCGATCCTCAAGGTCTGTGCTGGCTGCGGAGAAGGTTTCACACAGAGATTATAAATACAGTAAATTGACTCTGGAAGTCTAAAAGGCTAAAGAGTGTTACTAATGCAAGTATTTTCAATGGCTACAGTGTATTAGGATATAAACTGTATTCATGAATGATAATCTGAGAAGGGCATTACTCTGATTAACATATTCACATGATTTTCTTTATAAGACTGGTCTTATAATACACTTATACTAAACTCTATCACTAAGTTTGGTTTATGATTTTGGCTTGCACTTCAGTAACCAACTTATTTAGCAGCGTCCTGGTGTAGTCCATGTGTCAGGATAACAGTTTTTGTAAATAAAAACGGACGGTTCACCCCCAAATCATAAACACATATTTTTCATTTTACCTGTAGTGCTATTATCAATACAGATTGTTTAGGTGTGAGGTAGTAAGTGTTGCAGATATCGACTCTAGAAGTGTCTGGCCTCTCTAGGCTTGTGGTGCCAAAAAAATACTATGATAAACTCAACAGCAATGTCTCTTTCCAGGAGTCATGACCCAATTATTTAAGGTGATCCACAGACCTTGTTGTGAAGAATTTCATATAGGAACTATGTTCTTTCTACCAAACTTCACCTGCCAACTGTATCATTGTGCAGAAGGCAGCGTGAATCTACTAATGGACTAGAAGTTCCTGCTTGCAACAGCGTGAGATGTAAACATTAATGGCGCCCTCCTTTGCTGAGCTGTAACGTTAGCTAGCTCAGTGGTGCTAGGTGAGCTAGCAGTAGATGCATGCTTCCTTCTGCACGGTGATACAGTCGGCAGGTGTAGTTTGACAGGCAGAAAATTGTTTCTACATAAACTGCTCACAAGAAAGTCTGTGGATTATCTTGAGTCGCCAGGTCATGATTTCTGGTGCGCTGTGAGCACCACAAGCTGAGTGCCATCTAATTCCATTATATTGGAGAGAAGGTAGACATCTCTATGGCCGATTTCTCCAACCATCTGCATCTCACAAAACAATCTAGACTGATAAATAGTCGGGCTGCACCTTGAAAGTCAGAGATTGGAATCATCAGTCAGGGATCCTTCAGTTGACTGAGATTGCTTCAAGTTAAGCAGTTGTTGATTTTTTTAATTTAGTCTTTGCAGTGTACTTCTGTTGGCGTTTTGGTCCTCAGATTTTGCTGTGGACTGATTGCTCTTGACTTTCATGCTACTCTTTGGTACAGTTATCTTGCTGTCTGATTTTCTGTCATTATGTCTCGTTTTGCGTTTCTCTCTTCTGCTGTTTATCTGAGCTCTGTTACAGATATTTCTGTCATATTACCATTGTTGGTATTTAATCATCCCTGCAATCCCGAATTACCATCGTTGGTATTTAGGTTCCTTATTGTTGTCCTCTAAGCTATAATCAACTCTGTAACCTTTTTTTTTTTTTTTTTTTTTTTTGCTGCTACGAGCACTTTGTCGACTACCAACAAGACAACCAGCACTTTATCTATGCACATTCCTGCCTTGCACTTTATATCAGGAGCTGCTACTTGGACTGCCTTTTAGTCTTTTGTAAGTTGTTCCTCCCTCCAACAACTTGGTTATTTTAAATGTGGAAATTGTATGTCTGTATTGTCTCTGTGCTGTCCACTGTTCATCTGTATTTTAGGTTTCTTCTTTGTATTTTAGATTGTGGCCTGTATTGTAAATTATATGTTGGGACTACAGATGGAAATTAGCAGTTATAGCTAAATCTGGTGCAACCATCTCCTCATTTCTTGTAAATGGTTAATGCTATTGCACACTGTCCCTTGATAAACTAAACTAAACTAAACTAAACTAAACGTGATGCAGTGTCACAGAGGGGGAGAGACTGCATCGTAAGGCTCCAAAATTACATTATGTTCTCTCCTCTGCTTGGAAGGGGTGAATTTACAGCTCAGGGGATCTTAATACGACACAGTCTGTTTGTTTGTCTTTTTTTATAACTAGTGGCAGCAAACAATGTTGTTGCACATTTCCAGTCCGTCGTTAGTGCAGTTAGCTTGTTTACTATGGGGTGGCTGTGGCTCAGAGGAAGAGTGGGTCGTCCATTAATCTGAAGATTGCCGGTTTGATCCCAGGCTCCTTCAGTCCACATGTTGAAGTATCCTTGGGCAAGATACTGAACCTCAAATTACTCCCGATGGCTGTTCCATTGGAGTGTAAGAGTGTGTGAATGCTTACTGAGTAGCAAGTGGCACCATGTATGGTAGCCTTGTCCACCAGTGTGTGAATGTGTGTGTGAATGGGTGAATGTAACATGTAGTGTACAAGCACTTTGAGTGGTCAGAAGACTAGAAAGGTGCTTTACCAGTGCAGTCCATTTACCATTTATCACATATTAATGCTGCTGCCACACTGAATGTTGCATTGAGCCCCATTCAAACTTTTAAACTTAATATAGACAAAGAAATAAATAAAATGAATTGTCGAACATTTGTATGAAACACCTGAATCTGATTTGACTGACAAAATTCTGAGTTGGGTCCATCCCTAATAGATAGCACTACAGGTAAGAGGAAAATATGTACCCCTGATTTTGGGGTCAACTGCCCCTTTAAATATCATTTAACTATGTCATTATATTTGTATATTTGTATGTCACAGTATTATTTTCATGTCTATGTAAATAATGACAAGCTAAAATTATTGAAATTTGTCGGAGAAATCTTAGATCCAAAATACGTAAGAAACTTTGTTGTTTTCGGACAATTCATTGTCTTCAGTGTCATCTTCAGTGTCACATAATAATGCTGACTCAGCAGATGACTTGTTCACTGTTTATTCCTCCTTACACCGAACGTACACGGCTGCTTCTCATTGTTTCCAGTAGCACAACAACGATTACTACATTACCCACAATAACTTGAGGCTCACACTACTACGGTAGCCTTAGTAGCTCAAAATACACAACAGATTAGATTAGATCAGAACAGAAACACGAAAGGAGAATTTACTGAGTCATTTTGCTGTTTCCACTAATTACTTGGCAGGGTTCAACGCTAAGGTTTTTTTTCACTTGCCTGGTCGGGCAAGTTGGTCAGAGATCTACTTGCCCTATAAAAATTGTTTAATTTAAGCAGCTATCAATTAACAAAGACTGCAGTTATTTTCATGTTATGTAATCTTTATTCACACTGTATTTATTAATTAAAACAACATATGTCATGTATTGTAGCTTAATTCCTACACAAAAATGACAGTGTCAGGGCTTAAAGTGAAAAATTTGTCAATCGTTCTCCGTCTATAATTTTGCGCCCTACTTGAGCCATGCCCACCTCTATTTATTTTTCACCCCTCTCTCCAGTTCTGCTGTATTAACACCGGGTTTAATATATTTTGCTTCCATCTCTCTGCCCTGCTCTACTCTACTTCAACGCTACTTAGCTCTCTCTCTACTCTACCAGTAGACTACCACATCCACCTGTTGCACAAAACGCACACAGCAGTGTTTCCCCTAGGATGGAGTTGTAGCAGCGGAGGTGAAGCACACGCATGAAAAATAATTTTCACATGCGTGAAACTTTTTTGTATGCTTGCAAAGCACAGCCTGCTGGGATGTTTCTATGTATCTACTGGCACCAGAAGGGCTCTTTAGGACTAAGTACATACAGTACATGTGTGCACAGTAATGAGCAGGTGAAATGTCTGTCTAGCTTACATATGAGGTGTCTCAAGATTTAGGAACATACAATTTTATTGAATATAATAACAGTAAAAAGTCACTTGACATGCTGCTGTTTTGTGCTATGACCTATTTAAATGCTGGAAGTTGTTATTTACGTGACAACGCCTGAACGCAACACAAGCTCAGCATGAGTGCTGTGCTACGCTGCTCGGAGTGCAGCATGTCTGTCTGTGCGTAACAGCAGTCTGTTGGTTATTTACACAGTGTCCATAACAATAACTTTGTCAGCTGACAAACTGCACCGGGCTTGGGGTCAGGTTTGGTCAGGAAAATGCGGCCTGACCGCTCTAGCGTGCTCACCTGTGTGTGTGGCGGAACTCCGCCGTGCGCGATACAGAGAGCAGAGGAGAATTGTTTACGCGTGACCATGTAGAGACAGACATAACACCATAAATAGTATATTGTTATGTTATTATATGAAGCGTCCGTTGCGCAAAATAATATCAATGGGCGCTGTGGGCAGGACATTATTAGACAGCGTGTGGCTGTGACTTCAGGCAGAGAGACCGCTGCATCAGAGCACGTTTTAAAATACATTTATTTTATCAATTAGTTATTAACTTTTACTATTTTTAGCAACTTGCCCGATCGGGCAAGTGAGTTGTTAGTTTACATGCCCGACCGTGAGTTTTACTTGCCCCGGGCAACTGGGCAATCCTTATTGTTGAGCCCTGCTTGGACTGACCTGACGTTAGTTAATCCTCTCGCTCTCCAAAACAAATGCATGCTGTAATTGCCGGCTGCAGTCGGAATTTTACGACACCAGGCTGTGGGTGTCATACCGCTTCGACCAAAGTGGCACTATAATCAACGAAAACGAAAAGTTCCGCACAGCTGCTTTAACATAATTATATTGTGATAATGCTGTAATGATTACTATTATAATGTCATCCATCTTTGCCTCTGTGTAATTACAGTACATATCTAATGTGAGACAAGGCCCATTGGATGTTGTGATGACATGTAGGTGACACCTTGTAGTTTCATTTATTAAAGGAAAGCAGAAGAGACCGTTTTCCCAGCAGATATTTAGACTCATCAGAGAAAAGCACAGGTGCTACTAACAAAATTAATGATGACAGTGAGCCGGCATGTACGTTACCAGGAGCTAAATGGAATTTGGCCATCATTAGTTTTATTATTTACACTACTGTGACATGTAGAAATGTCTGGCATGAAAAGAGCCCACAACACAAGGATCTTAATGACTGTAACTTTATCTTGGTGTCATAATCTCATTAAAATCTAATATATCTTTATAGAAGTGAGCTGAGTGGCAACAAGTCAAGCTTCTAAACACATTAAACCCTTTGTAGCTACAATTTTGGTAAAAACATCTTCACCTTTTATGATACACTTCGGCTTCACTGAGACGTCATGCTTCAAACTATTCAGATGAATGCTTTATATGTGTCTTCTTCCAGTTTGACAGACTGATGACATCCTTTACATGACGAAATCACCTGACATAGTGGCAAGGCTTTTGACCCAACTCTCCTTCTGCATGTGCTCTGCTTCATTTCTTATGCATAGATTTAGAAGGATATGAATTATTCCCTCTACATCTGCCATCACATGATTCATGTTGGGTAACATACAAACGGTGGGTGTAACTAACTCTCAGCTAACGTTCTCTCCCGGGTTCGATATCACAGAAATCAGAAAGTGTCCCAATTACGAACCACAATCAGATTTATGATGAGTATGTCGCGTTCACATTATCCGGTTTAATCACAGTAAGCCCTGGAGAGCAGCGGTTTTATTTGTGTTAATGAGGAAAGCTATCAGGATACCTCTATTATATCGGATTTCAAATAAATTTCATATCAAGGTTTAGTTTATTATCCGCAGCTCCTTTCCCCCTCTGCATCTCTTTCTCCCTCCTCTCTGTCTCCCTCCCTCTGACACACACACACACACACACACATACACACACACAACTTTGAGGAAAATAGCTGTTGGCAAAGCAATCTCAGCAATAATATGCTTCAACAGTGCTTTTAATTATGTGTTGGATAATTAAGTCTTCTCACTGGATTGGATCCTTTGAGCTATTGAAGCTATTGCAAGGTTACTCTTCACACTTATATGATGTATAGGTAATTGTTGACAAGTGTTACAACACATATAACAATTACAGTGTGTGCATGTGTGTGTTTTGTGTGTGTCTGTGGCTGCATGCTTTCGCTTTAATTTGGTGTGCCAATCTGGATTCAGCATCACTGGTTTTTACAACATTTACACTAGAATTAGTACAGAAACAGTCTCTAACAAATATCATCTAATGTTAATGTTGCTGTTTTGCTGGAAAACAAACCTTTATGCATAAAATATATTTCATGCCAAGCATCGATCTGACTAATTGGTCCTCGAGGTCTTTGTAGACTCTGAGGTTTTTAGTTTATTTGTCTATTTTTTACAGAAAATGAGGAAACTGGGAATAGAAAGACACATCTGGCATCACAATGATATTCACACCTGTGCTTTGGTCTTTAATCAGCACTGGAGTTTAACAGATACTTCTGCACGTCTGTATTCATCTACCAAGGGACAAACACACAGTAGCAAACATTTGTACAGATGTTTTAAGTGATCTGTTTGTTAAAAACATTCTGCCTGCACTGATTTATGTGGTGTTGATTTAAAAAATAAAAGAACAGGACTTGGATCAGTATTTGATATCAAACAATAGTTCAGGAACCTTAATCAGTGTGTAATTAGTCAGCTGAGAATTTCTTCAGTCCAGGAACATCTTAATTGTTCACTTTACTCAGTGTCAAGAGCACATCCTCATTTATAAACTCTAATTAATCTTCAGTTATTCATTTTTCGTGTGATGTTGTAAAGGGGGGCTGTGGCTCAGGGGGTAGGGTGGGTCGTCTGCCTATCAGAAGATCAGTGGTTCAATCCCCAGCCTCTCTGCATGTTGAAGTATCCTTGAGCAAGATGCAGAACCCCAAATTGCTCCCGATGGCTGTGTGTGAGTGTGTTAAAAACTGAGTAGCAGGTGACACCTTGCATAGTAGCCTTGGCCATCAGTGTGTGAATGTGTAAATGTGACTCACTGTGTAAAAGCGCTTTGAGTAGTCAGAAGACTAGAAAGGAAGGCACTATACAAGTGCAGTCCCTTTTAGCATTTAAAGCTGCTGGTTCTATTACAAAGGTTATGAGAGTAAGATCAATACTCAGCACAAAGTAAATTTAACTGACATACGTGTCATATCCACATTTCTGAAGTGACTTAAGCTGACTGTTATCAGGAGGTGGAGGGTAAGGTGAATGACACTTTGGCAAGAGGCTTGCGAAGTGTTCAAGACCAACAACCAACAAAACTGTTGTTTTAGGGAGTCATCGATGTGTTTCCTGTGACGTTTTTTGTTTCTAAATGTAGATGTTTTGTAGCAACTGGTTGGCGGGGACAGTGACACAAAAAGCGGTTGTTTTTACTGAGACATCGCTGCTTTTCCTGCTGGGCTTGGGCAAGAGGCAGGGTACACCCTGGACAGGTCACCAGACTATCACAGGGCTGACACATAGAGACAGACAACCATTCACACTCACATTCACACCTACGGGCACCTACCTACTGCATGTCTTTGGACTGTGGGAAGATGCTGGAGTACCCAGAGAAAACCCACGCTGACACAAGGAGAACATGCAAACTCTGCATGGAGAGGCTCCTGGGGTCAAAGCAGGAACTCTCTTGCTGTGAGGCGACAATGCTAACCACTGCACCACTGTGCCCCCAAAACAGGTATTTTAGGCCAAAACATAATATTTTCCTGATCATTACCAAGTGGTTTTTGTACCCAAACATGGCCACATGTTAACCACAGCGTTACTGAAGTTCCTATGTGTCTGCTACATGATAACATGCCACTGTAACATGTCCACGGTTTGCACAGCTTTGCTCAGTTTGCCCTGCAAACACAAACACAACTTTTGTCAGTATCATATGCAGGGGTGTATTAAAGTGTAGGTTCTGCAGCTTGTTCATTTAAGGAGCCAGTTGCAAATACAAAATATCTGGAATCATTTAGCAAATAGAAAAAAATGCAATATCACTTAATGTCATTATTTGAGGTCAAGTAAATATAAATACTGTTACTTCTTGAAAAAGATTGGCATATGTTCAGGTTGGCTTTAACAAAATATAGATTTAAAAGGAATCTAATACAATAATTGAATTTAACACTGGATTTAGATTTGATAAAATGCTATTGAAACCCATCTCAATTTTACCAATTTCAGTCAATACTCGGAGTTGATTTTTACCACTGTCGTGATAGGAATCGCAACCAACGGCAGTCTAGATGCAGAAAAAAACACTTAAGAAAATGGTCTTCTGTAATCTGTTTTTTCATGGGATCTATAACAAATGAGGTAAAATCTGCAAAAACACAGGTATAGTCCTTTAATACAACCATTAAACCTATGTGTGTGTGTCTGTGTCACAGGTGGAAACATTGACACAACAACCTCCATATTTACAGTGTAAACTCACACATGTGAAATCAAATTTCAGGCCAAGACTTTTCTGTAAATCACACTGGAAGTGTGGAACAGATTCAGCATCCTGACTTGTGTTCAGGCGACAGGACATTTTATTTTGCGTTTTCTAAATTCGTGTTTTGCTGCTGGCTGGTTGAGCGGTACCGGGCCCAGATGGGGCCGTCCCTCTGCTTCTCTCTTCGGGCCCATTAGTGTCAGACTCCGGGTTTTCAGCTGGTGCCAGCACCCATCTGTTTCTACATCCCCTGTCCTCCCACATCTTTTTAGGCCTGCCATTGCCATGAGTGTGTGTGGAGGAGGAGGAAAGGAGCTCGCAGTGACAGAGACAGCTGACAGAGGAATGAATACTGCGTGTGTGTGTGTGTGTGCTTGTGTGTGTGTGCCGGCTCTGTCAGCGAAGACCTGCCTGGCATCACTCTCGCCACTGAGGCAAAATGTTTGAGAGATGATGTTTAGCAGCGGAGTTAATACTGGTGTTGTGCCCTAACTGGAATTTTTCCAAGTTGAATCTGATTTGATGTGCTAGTGGCTCCTTTCTTTAGTTATTTATTCATATTTCTATTTAATGAACTCACTGAAGAATACAATAGTGTTCACGGCCTCTGCCTCATCACAGTACAGTCCAGTGCTCCAGGGGTCCATAGCACACTAAGCTGCTAAAATAGCCCACTGATAGGACTCGTGTCTTAGTGCCTTTATTGCTTATAGAGCAGCTGGAGAGGCGTAGCCCTCTATGCTGTTGTGTTGTTCTGCGGACAGTGACGCAGCAAAAAACAAAACAAAAAAGGTCTTACACTTCCACTGACATCATCCTCGACTCATAATACAGATCAGCAACTTTTAGGTAGCAGACCTGATGAATGTCGAGTATATGCGAGCTGGTGCACAGTGTGAGAAGAGGTACAGAAGGGGCTGATGCGCGCCTGCAAATGAAATAGTGCACAGGTGATTGACTGCTGCTGATGTGGAGGTGTAGATGGATGTTTGACAGGGAGGGGGTGCATGGAGTATCTCAAAGAGAGATGGAGGGAAATGATGTAACAGAACATAGGTGGAGATGTTGTTTAGATTGGACTGTGCGGATGTATTGTAGCCGCTGGAGTTAATTTTCTGCGTAGCTGAGCACTGAAGGCATGAGAAACAGCTGTGTACTGCGGGGAGATAGCCATCTGTAAGACAGAGTGGCACTGCAGGATCCTGGAGGGGTTGTCTGACAAGATCTGGATGCCCGGAGGAGGTTACTGCAGGGCTGCCTACTCTGAGGCTTTTGAATTCCCAGGACGGAGTCAGGGTGTGTGCAGAGGTACATGTCAAGCAGGGTCGGAGAGGGAATTTGACAGATTTCTGTTTTTTTTTGTTTTTTTTGAACCGTCATGAAATATCCATGACAATGGAGCTCAGAACTCTGGCTCTCCATCCTGATGTTTGATGGTGGTTACACTGCACCTTGTCAAGACATTCAAATGTGCTTCTAAAATAAAGTGAGAACAGTTGTCAAAGTGCAGGTTCTCATAATTCACTATAAATCAATATCTGGCAACTTGAACCATTTAAGGTCAAAGTTTTAAGTTCATGTTTCAGTAAATGAGGGTGCTTTCAGACCTAGAGTTGTCTTGCTTTGGTCTGAATCAGGGACTCATTAATTTACAAAGTTGCATAATTGCCTAGAGTTGGTTCGTGTTCTCACGGCAGCATTTACAAGTGGACCAGGAGGAGGTGCACATTAATAATCCTCCAGGACTGTAACATGCTCATGTTTAACCCAAACAATGTGTCATGTGACTGCAGTTGGTTCACATCCGGTTCGGAACAGGTTCTCACCACAAACGAACCGCACCAGAGTTCGTGTGTAACCGGACCGAGACCACCTTTTCAAGAAGGTCTCGGTCCGGCTGTTTTGGTGCACACCTGAGTGCAATTGCTGTGTTCACACCTGCCTAAACGAACCGCACTGAGGGGGCAAACAAACTTAAGTTCGCTTGAACCGACCCAAATGGGGCAGGTGTGAGAGCACCCTTAAATAAACGGAAGACCTGTGCTCCAGCTCCCTCAGGATGATCCATTTCATTAGATAAATAATATACATAATAAATAACCTGCAGTATCGCTATAGCCCAGCACCATCTTAGTAATCAAGTGAATACTCCGTGTCAAGTCTATTCAGCCAGCATGAGTTGTTATATGAATGCAGAATATGTTCAGAGTTGATATTTGGCATCTAAGCTCTGACCTTGTCACTCCCTGCAAGAATTCACCAACCTCAGCACAGCTGAGATTGGGGTCTGACAATAACGTCCCTCACAGGCTAAGTTGGTCTCAGACACCTACAGGTGGATGAAGGGGTGCTTATGAAATGGCAGCAGCGAGTTGTCTGGTGAGGAGTGCATTACAGAGCAAAGCAGTGAGCCGAGGACTGAAGGCTTAAATACAGTGCATTGCCCTATGGATGTGTAATGCACCGAGCAGAATCAGTCATGTGTAGCACACTTAAGGTATCTGCTGAACTCACTCTCAGGCTTGGCTCTATTAATGGAATCAGGTGATCCTCAAAACGATTAGCCCTGATGCTAATGATGGTGTAGCCGTGTAATCTCACTGATTCTCATCTTTTTCTCTTTTGTATCTGCTGCACTTCTCAGCATGTTTCTGATAATGCCATAAAATCTAGTTGTTAAGTACCTGAAATAATTTTTCATTGTCAGTGTTTAAAGTGGCAGTCCTGCAGATTTCAGTCCTGGTTAATTTGATGACACCTGCAGTTACCTGTGGTTATACATGCAGTATAAGACTACAGCTCACAGAGTTCAGGGGGTAACAAAACAAACTATTGTTGTTTTAATAAAGTCAGGCAATGATTGTCCTTTCTCCATCATTCTGAGAGCAACTGTGATCTGATATTATGCTGCACACGGCGTGAGTCTGCAGACAGCAGGGCACAGTGAAATGAGTTGGTTACCTCACTAAGTTGGAGGTGTGCAGCCTGTTGCCTGCAGCTCTTCATCTAACAGCTCACTGTGACTGCTCCTTGTTCCATTACTTTCTGCAATATTTGCAGAAAATGACCGTTGTCCTGTAATGTAGACACGTTTTTTATGAACTATAGGGTAATTGCCAAGCTCCCTGGAAAAAACATTGCTGTCCAGGCTGTCACCCCTTCATATTAAAAGTCAACTCATGTTTTGCCAGTTAAATTATTTTAATGTGAAGCTGCAGCAGTAGGACATGTGCGATTTTAATTAGCAGTAACTTAATCTAGCATTTTTTCCGCAAATGTCACCCTTTACACCCAGTTCATGGGAATGTAAGAGCTTTACGTTCTGTCACCATCAGTGTTAATTTTGACAGCTGTTTTTTGTTTTAGATTTAATCTTACTCATAGTCTTGAGACACATTTAAGTCATTTTTATCCTACATAGTTTTAGTCCAGTTTTAGTTGACGAAACCTCAGTGTTGCTGAGTTCAGACTGTTTACTTAAAGCACAGCTACACTCACAGATAACCGAGCCTCCTATCTGCCTGTCAAAAACAACACCAACACAGTGCGGCTCTGAATGGAGTTCTGCGGAGATCAGCCGTGAAGTCCAACAGCCGGTGGCTGCTCGCTCCGCTGCCGTTCAGCTGCTAACAGCCACCACTGTAACTAACAAACTCCACAAACCCATTCGGTGGCTCCACCATCCACAGTCAGACACACACAGCTGAATTACAGCTCACAACTCGCATCAACGGCTGACGTTGCTCTGGTGTGAGTGTTTTTGCTGGCTTGCAAAACAACCTGGCATAGACCATTTACTGGAGTTCACCAGCCTGTCGCTTGTTTGGCATTTGAAGATAATTACAAGCATGGCTGTTCTCAGCTTTCACTGTCCAAGAGTTCACCACTAACATTTTCATCATGTCTCGTCTTGTCAACGAAAATTATGGATGGATTTCATCTTAGTTCGTCAAGATCTACTTTTAGCTCGTCATCGTCTAGTTTTCGCCATGGAAAAAAGGTTGCTGAGGAATTTTCGTCACAGTTTTCATCGACGAAATTAACACTGGTCACCATTGTGTTACCTCATTCTGTGATAGAAAGTAACTTAGACATTTATTTAAATGAAAACCTTCAAGAACTAATTACATTTGTTCTGCTCAGTGAGGATTGTACTGTACGTACAGAGCTGTGCAGAAAGACGCTAAGGGTGGGTTTCATTTTGTCTCAATGTTTTAACCCAGTCAGGGTGGGATATTTCATGAGTCTGACTTTTAATAGTATAGCATTATACAAAAATTATCTAACTGGCTCAGCTGCTCATTTTAGACACTCTTCTTCAGAGCTGTAACATAAACTCTGCTTGAATGAAGTATTTTGGGCTAAAATACTAGGAAAAAATTGCCCTTCCAGTTTTCGGAGGAAATGTGACAATATGCTTTCAATATGTAAGTGCAATATGCAACATTTTGACATGTCCCAGTAGGAAAAGCAGAGATTAAAGTAATGAAATTAATAATATGATATTGTGCATGCTGGTTCACCATCACACTTTGCTTCTCCAACTATGACAAGTCAAAATGTCTGCTGTGATAAAGGCCTATTTACATGAACAGCAGTGCAGCCATCCTAATGTGTGAGCTGATACTTTAATATTTTTGTTGCTTTAAGAAACTGAACAACAGCAGCGTGTGCTGAAGTACATTGCTTATAGTGCTTATAAAGGGGCTCATGCTCCTGTCAATGCATTAAGATGTTTATTTCCGTCAAGTTTGACTTCAGCTGATAAAACCCGGCCCAGAAATGAAACAGGAAATGAGACAGAGATGATAATGAAACATCTTCGTTTTGAGAGCCTGTGACGCTGGCAGGGAGCATCACTCTGTCAGTGTTGCTTGATTTGCGGAGAGATAGAAGACTTACAGTCAAGATGGAAGTGTTCAGTTGAGTATTTGAAATTACTGAAGGCTTAAACAGTTCCTAATAGGAGGGCAGAGAAGCTAATTACTTCACATTGACAAATAGGTTTTAAAGACCCCAGAGACAAAATCTCTGGACCTCTAATATACTGCGGGTCTTTGTTGTTCTCTGCAAAGATAGTGACACCAATGACAGACTGAAAGTAGCTGCCCATTTAATTAAAACATTACCTTGTTGTTTTTATTGGTGTCTAACTTGTTTATTAATATCTCAGAGGCAGATTGGCACATTGTGTCAGTCTGTGTGGCATAATTTAGCCACCAAAAATCAATCCATAAATCTTGGACCAGTTTGACAATTATGAAAGATTTAAATGTTGTCTAATTTCCCACATCCATGCTTAGAGGTATACTACGCAGGACTGACTCGTCTGGCATTTTGCCTCGCTATGTTTGTGTTTTTATGGCTCTGTTTCTCTTGGATGCCTGCTCCTTATGGTTTGGCACCTGGTTTGCTACCTTTTTATAAAGCCCTGACCTCCAGTGAGCGCTGTGGAGGTACACGCCCATAAACATCCTGAACACAGAAAAAAAAGAATAAAACACGAAATACATCCAGAGGGCAGAGTCTCTGCTGGAAAATACACTGCCTCATACTTCTAGTGGGTCATAAGTGATGATTGAGAGGGTTTACTTCCGTATGAGTCCATACAGTGTGTTTTTAGGAAAATCCTACATACGACATCTTTAAGGTTGGCTAAGTTTAGGTTACTTAAGGCACAGACACACCAGACTGACTTCAGAGATCTAGGGGTGGTGAAAGCCCCCTGCTGCGTTGCCTTACATCACCTTTGTCTCAGCCACAAAGTTGCACATGAACACACCGTAAAGACTTCAACCAACAGCCAACCAGCACCTATATTCTGCACTTGTGTGAGAGGAAATACCTCTCCACACCAGCAGATGGGGGAAGTCTATAATCGTCATTAAAAAAGGGGAAACTGGAAGACCGTTTTGATGCTAGTTAGCCAGTTAGCACATTAACAACATAATCCAATGTTTTGGTCTCACTCCCTCTTGACTTTCACTCTTTGTTTACTTACCTCACTTCCGTTTCTCTTCTTGTGCGCCGAGTTTAACTGGTGACGCCAATTCAACATGCTAAATCAGCTGTAAAAAAGGTGACTAGCATTGTTGAGCGCCAGCGGCGTGGGAAGCACTGCAGCGGCAAGGACCATTAATGTTCACTGACGGCCCAACATTAACTGACGGTAGATGGTCTGCTTGGTGTGTCAGGGCCTTTAAACTATTTGGTTATGGTAAGAAGACAGTTGTGGTTAAGTCTTTAACAAATTCTGATTTTATTATTGAAAAATTCCTTTATTTTTGTGACAACAGCCACACAAAGTATGTATTTTTTGTCTCAAATTACAACCTCATGTTGTGTCAGTCACAGTTGCACATGGACTCCGAAACTTTCGTTCGCTGTTTCATCCAAGGGTTTTCGAATGGGAAGTTTCTGGGGAGCTGATTGATTGATTAAGAAGCAGTAAAAGACAATGTGACCTGTGCGACACACATACGCAGCAAGAGAGAGGAACAGGGCAGAAGTGGACAGCGGGCCAGAAAATTAAAAAATTGGAAACATATTGAAGATTTGTCCTTCTTGAAATCTCCCATAACAAAGAGAAGCTAACATAAGCAGTTCCTGAATTGCACAACAGCAATGATGATGCTTACAGTAGAGTGCATAACTTGGGTATCCACAGTTCCAAATCCAAGACGAGGGCAGAGGGTGACAGCAAAGTGTCTCTCCATTTTGACAAGTATTATACATTTTTGCAACAAATAGAACAATAAAGCACATTGGACTCAGTGTGCAAGGTGTCTGTGCATAGTGATTTTTATCAGATGATGACCGTTAAAAAACATACAAAAAAATACAGATTAAGTGTGCAAAGGCCTTTAACTTGTTAAATGAGCCTTTGTATAACTTTCTCTTTAGAAAGTAGAGTAGGGACAGCTAGAGTGAGCCTTTAGTTGCCCTTTCCTAACTAACTTTCCTGCTTTAATTTTCCCCAGACCTTATTATGATGACGGTCTATACTGGGATAATATTGCAAACTGATCAAGGTTTAATTTATTTTAGCCTAATGCAGCAGCTTGATGATCACAGGTGGAAAGCCTGTGTAAAGAAGCTAAGAGGTGCACTGGTTTCTGCAGCATTATTCATGAGCACCTGTCCCAGTCAGCTGTATATTTAAATTGGCTGGGACCCTTAAGTGTCCTCTTCGGACCTGGGTGGCATCAACTCCGACTTGGTCCTGAGTAGTGATTATTTATTGGCGCTGACTGCAGGGTTCTGACTGATCGCCTTCTACAGGCCCCATTAAAAGCTTCAGTATATTCATAAACCCGTGTTAAATAAAAGTGCTAAATGGCTTTTAACTGGGGCGTCGGTGGCTTGGTGGTAGAGCAGGCGCCCCATGTACAAGGCTGTTGCCGCAGCGGCACCCTGTCGCAGATTTTCATGTATCTAAAAAGGTTTTCATGTAGAGATAATTCAGGAGAAAGTAGATCAAGTGATGATCAGGCTGGTTTATTACCTGAAATCTTGTGTCATTCTTGGCTGTCCCTCCTTCTCTTTGTCCTGAGTTTTGAGTCGAGCTGAAAGCCTTACCATGATTCCTCTGGAAGCACTTCAGGGCTCCATCTGCGTTTCTTCACTGTGGCTGACAGGAAGGAAGCCCAGAAGGGGAAATGGGAGGCAAACAAAAAGAAAGAAAGTAAACCACTGATGTTGAAATTGTGGGTTTAGCAGATGCTCTTGGTTCCCTGTCAGTCATCAGTATTGATTCATTTACGGCATGGTTGATTGATTCAGATATGTTACAGTAAATATGTGTGCTAGGGCAATGCCCGCCACACAAGAATGATTTTATTTGAGAGATTAACTCAATATCCTGTTGAAGACAAATGTATAATCTGTTTAAGACTGACTGATGGTGCTGGTGAACGCAAGAAAGCTTTGCTGGTGCACACTTACGCTCCCTCTAATGGCACGCGTCTGGTAAATGATGCAATGTTAACGCAGGATAGTGCCCCAGCTTACAGTTTACTGCTGTGAATCCTCCATACACCTCATTTTCTCTGAAACAAAAGACATGTACGACTTCAAGGAAAGGAAATATGAATCCATCTCCTCTCTTCCTCCCTTCTACTCATTTGCATCCCCTACTGTGTTTTCTGTCTCCTCGCTCCTCTCAGCTCTCTAAATCTAAATCAAACACAGTAAAACAGAACAGTAAATCAAACACTGCGGTAGCCACGGAGGTTCACGTGCCCTTGCAGGTACTGTCGGAAATTGCATTTGTTCAGTGTGATAGGAATCCAGTCTTTTTGTATGTTTTTTAAAGTGCACATACAGACTGTGTCAACAAACGCAAAACCTATAGCTGAGGTTCATAGTTTTGATTTTCAAACACACAAAAAAAAAAGATGTCAGAGGAGAAAATCCCAATTCATTTATGACATCCATGCACAAAAAGAGTTTGCTGCTGTTTTTATTAACTTTTTTTTTCCTATTTTTCTTCACTTATAGCCCCTTTCTTTTTGTGCACAGACATCCTAAATAAATTGGCATTTTTCTGCATTGATCTCTGCCTGTTAACCTTTATTCGTAGCTGTCCAACCTGGTTGCATTGGTGTGCGGGTATCTCCTCTGCCGTCCTTTTTTTGTTGTCCTTTGTGCCGACGCACCCAAGATAAACTTTTTTGTTGACCAAAGCAGGCGCAGCTTCACAGCAGCCCTAAAACAATAAAAAGAAAAGAAATAAGAAACACAATACCTAGATTTTTTTATTCTTTTTAAAGGCGCAGGTTTTACATCCCCATGCAGCCAACATTTTTTATTCTTTTTGATGCACCTCATGATTGGCATATGCATCATATAAATTGTGAGAAAATGCAAATTAGCTGCTGTTTAGCCCACCAAGGACATTAAAAACAACCCTAAATGGTTCAGCTGCAAACTGTGTATTGAACTATGCTAGCTCTGTTGTTAGCATGGCTAAAAATAACTTATAAAAATAATGCCTTTGTCATCCACTTAACCTGTACTTTAAAATGCTAACATGCTAAACTAAAGCTCTGTTCACACGGGACTTATATTACCAGGGGATCTCATGTGATTTAGACATTAACCCCCTACGTCTGTGTTTTGTCCAGCACATTCGCATGGGATAAGTGAAGTCTGTTTTTTATGATATATTTTAGATTTACTGACATTAACCTGGATATTTTTAACTACTCCCTACACAACAGAGACACTACACAGCACCTGGAGTGGTGATGGTAAGTGTTAATGAACCAATTCTGCTCTGCTCTTCTATGGATTTGAGGTTGCTCTTTCTGTGAATGGTTCTCCGTGCTGTGTAGCCAGATGAGCCTCATGCACCCTAAATGCTGTCAAAACTTTAATTCATGATCGCCATCACAGCTTCCGTGGTTCTTTGTAAAGGCAGAAAGAGGTGTGGAGAAAAGCAAAAACCTAAATATGACCCGAGATCACAGAGATGCCGATTTGCACGGGACCGATAGTATCACATGACCTCTGTGTTTGGTGAAATATGGAAGGTAATTTGTGGTGCAATTTTTACTTGACAAATTATGGTCATGGCAGATTTGCATGGGATTAAGATCACAGACAACCTCTGCAGTTATTACAAAGTATCAGAGGTCACCAGGAAATAGGCTAGGTAGTGTGAATAGAGCCTTAAAGAAGGAGATCAGACTCAAATCAATTTTCTCCAAGATTTTATGACTACATTCATCCAAATGCTATTGTTTTCTCCTTTGCAAAAAGATTGCTAACTGAAGTTTCAAGCGGTTTACACAGATTTTTCCATTTTGTTTTGTTTTTCTTTACTTAATAAACTAAACCGAATAAATTCCTGATTTTTTTAAACAACAGATAAATAACAAGCACTATAGAGTAGGTACCTGAGGTTCATTGTTGAGTGCTTCCTGCAGTGTGTGAGAGTGGTTTTCTGCCATTATCCAACATTGGAGCAAGTGGTCTTTCAAAAGTTTAAAAATTTTGGGTTCATTTCATTGAGTAAAAACACACCCACTCCAAACCAGACCTGCTTTAAATGATGCACATAATAACACTCCATTCACAGGACTCTTTGGTTATTTCATCGTTCACTGGCTTGCATTATTGTTTTTTAGTAATTTGCTCTTGTGTTATTTGTTTTCAGTGTCACATGGCAACTCCACTGTGCACATCAAAGGTGACCTGGGACAGAGGGTGCATACAATATGTGTGTGTGCGTGTGTGGATGTGTGTGCTTGTGTGTGTGCATAAAAGAACATTGTGAAGCAGTGCTTTTATGTTTGCCTGTGTGTGGTAGCCTATATGCCATTCTCTCCAGTGATGTCAGACCCCAGGGACCTCCTGTGGGCTCAGCTTGCTATTTGACAGGCATGTTGATGAGAAGCCTGCAGCTGTGTATTTCCTCCCTGCTCTGTGGGCTGAAGGCAACTCTGGGTATCAAATGCTACTTTAAATTTTTAACATTATATTTTGCATTTCAGACTTGCTTTAGGTCTGACTCACATTGAATGAGTGCTCCCTTTGTGCAGTCACAAACACTGTAAATGGGTCTTTAAATATATTGTTTATATTTTTTCGTGTTAGACGGATGAAGTGGATGTATCAGGAAAGCTCCCTTAGGCTCTGAGTCCAGGGGTGAGCCGGTGTTTGTGAGTGATTGACAGCAGAGCCAGCAGGGGACAGAGTGGCATTGTAAACACACTTGCACTGCTGAGTGTGACTTAGAGCCAAGAACAGTGTTCTTCTACCAGAGGTATTAAAGAATAAGAACCACACCATCTAGCATCCAAACTACTGTTGACATTTTCATATTTTTCTACCCTTTTTGGGTTTTTATGAATTTTTAATTTCCACAGCAGATGTATATATGTGTTAGGTATTACCACCAACTTGTCTGTCACATTGTTGTCCTTAGCTTTAGAGTCAGATGACGAGTGTGTTCAATTGTGGCATGTTTAAAGCCTGTTAGGAGTCACAGGACTCGACTGTGCTTAAGGGCTCCCTCTATTCAAAAAATATGTTTACTTTGCATCTCTGTGCAGAATGACATGTGTACAGAGGAAAGGAGGAGGAAAGCTTCTCTGTGCTCGCCTTAAATCTGAGTTTGACACTTGGATGTACATGACAACATGATGTAGTGACATCACAGCTAGTTCAGAAGCCAATTGTGGTCTAGTATGCAACCTACAGACAACCTGAAACTGCGGTGCATCCAGAACCCATCTATAAATGTCGACAATTCTGAAGCAGCAGCCAACAATGTAAGAAGAGGCAAAAAAGATTTAATTACAATGCACCAGCTGAAGGAGCGGACAGGATCACATTTCACTTGTACCTTGTATGATTTGATGTGACATGGAAATGATAAATGGTTGATTGATGTACACTGAACAAAAATATAAACACAACACTTTTGTTTTTGCTCCCATTTTTCATGAGCTGAACTCAAAGATCTAACACATTTTCTATATACACAAAAGACCATTTCTCACAAATATTGTTCACAAATCTGTCTAAATCTTTTAGTGAGCACTTCTCCTTTGCCGAGATAATCCATCCATCCACAGGTGTGCCTTAGGCTGGCCACAATAAAAGGCCGCTCTAAAATGTGCAGTTTTATCACACAGCACAATGCCACAGATGTCGCAAGTTTTGAGGGAGCGTGCAATTGGCATGCTGACTGCAGGAATGTCCACCAGAGCTGTTGCCCGTGAATTGAATGTTTATTTCTCTACCATAAGCTGTCTCCAAAGGCATTTCAGACAATTTGGCAGTACATTCAACCGGCCTCACAACCGCAGACCACGTGTAACCACCCCAGCCCAGGACCTCCACATCCAGCATGTTCACCTCCAAGATCGTCTGAGACCAGCCACCCGGACAGCTGCTGCAACAATTGGTTTGCATAACCAAAGAATTTCTGCACAAACTGTCAGAAACCATCTCAGGGAAGCTCA
>NC_065514.1:10959736-10964691 GCF_006386435.1 Epinephelus moara | reverse complement strand
GTGGGATGGATTATCTCGGCAAAGAAGAAGTGCTCACTAACACAGATTTAGACAGATTTGTGAACAATATTTGTCGGAAATGGTCTTTTGTGTATATAGAAAATGTTTTAGATCTTTGAGTTCAGCTCATGAAAAATGGGAGCAAAAACAAAAGTGTTGCGTTTATATTTTTGTTCAGTGTAGAAGCTTGAAACCTCAAGTACACATTCACTTAAAAATGGACTTAACCTTGTAGTGGGACACATCTTGTGTCCAGTTAAACCTTTAAAATGAGAAATATTCCTCTTTATAATGACAAAAAACAAATAGTAGTTGGCTTATTTGAAGCCTCCACCTTAAAAAAGTTCAAATTGAAATTCACAATATTATAAAGAAGACAAAAATTACCATTGAGAAAATATAACGACAACATAAACATGAAAGCAAAGTAATAGCATGCCAGCACGGTGATGCAGTGGTTAGCATTGTCACCTCACAGCAAGAGGGTTCCTGGTGCAGGGGTGGAGGGCGTGAATCCGGGGGTGGGGGAGCCCTTCTGTGTGAAGTTTGCATGTTCTCCCCGTGTCAGCGTGGGTTTTCTCCGGGTACTCCAGCTTCTCTGGAGCTCTAAATTGTCCTTAGGTGTGAATGGTTGTCTGTCTCTATGTGTCAGCCCTGTGATAGTCTGGTGACCTGTCCAGGGTTTACCCCGCCTCTTGCCCAATGTCAGCTGGGATAGTCTCCAGCCCTCCTGCGACCCCTATCCGGATAAGCAGTTATGGAAAATGAAAAGTCATTAGCTCATAAAAGTCATTAGGATTGGATGTATTTTTCTGTTTTATGATAAGTTTAGGTGGCTTCTAAAAAGTTCATTAAATATCAGGTGTTTCCTGATGTAACTACCTTTTACAGATGTTGCACTGCGAGTGGCATCAACTTTTGTAAAATGAAGCCACACTTTTGACCTCTTGGACAACCTTCTTCATTCAAGTCGCTGATATAAAACTGTGTCTAAACTCTGGACCTCTCTGGAGAAGGTTTGTTGAGTAAGGTAGACAGACAGCCAGTCACAAGCCGAGATCATCCTTTTCCTCTTCTTTCTTTGCTTTGCAGACAGCGACTAGCCCAAATCTTGGACCCAATATGCTTATTAATACATGGTACCTAATGACACTCCATGCATATCACATTGATCAGTATCATTTCGCCTGGCAGCCATGGATTTTTATCCTGTAACAGAAAAGAATAATTTACTTTCAGTGGGAAGATCTCAGTCTCCCATCCCATCAGAAATTCAGAGAAAAGCACTTTCCCACGTACTGTATGACGTGCATGCATGTATAGTGATCCCTAACGTGACTATCCACAGTCATTAGTTGTGCGGCACCTCTTCAGGCATGAAAAAGTTCTTATCCAGGTACCACAGTAGAAACTTTACTGCCTCCACAGTCTTTTGATCTTCCCACACACAAACAAACACGCCTGAAAACAAAGATAAACAAACACACACACACACACACACACACATGCAGACACAGGAAAACACACACAGACATAACTACTCGCACACAATTTGCAGACACTCACAGTTTAGTGGTGGGTAATGAGACCATCTTATACACTATTCAGACATGCACAGGCTGCTGCCTAGGTGCTGTACTTCCTGTTTTCCATAATTCATGTCTTTCGCCTGCAGAAGTGTCTCTTAAGGAAATGAGGCCAGATGAATAAAACCTTCAGGTGGAGAAGCTGTTGGTACATTTGTTGGCAATGAGGTGGCCTGGTTAGAAAGGCCGCCCACTAACAGAGAAGCCACTTGTTTGACCCCTGCTGTGTGTTATCAGCAGCTATGAATGCATGTGTTCTGTCTGCAGAAAGTAGCCTTCAGTGCCATGCTGTTGCTTACACCTCTTCAGTTGCTGTGTTTACTGTCACAGTTGTTGAATGCCTGCACAAACCAGTGCATTTCTAGATTCTCAGTAAACCAAATGGAACAATTTATGTCTTAAAAACCCTTGAACGATTAATGATTGCTTTTCTGGTCCTGCTCATTGATTCTGGATCTTAATGATTTTGGTTGTGATTCTTTGAGGGGCACAGTCGAACCAGGTCACATACTTCTTTCACAGAAAAAAAAACCTGTTAAATTTAGTTGCAGTTGTTAAAAAACTACAATTCAATTATAATCTGTTCCTTTTTTTTTTTCCATTCACCGTACTGGTGAGCTTCTTCGCCTGCGGCCCCCCAGGATCAACACTGTGTCTGTGTAACAGTCCCTGGAATGTGAATAGAGCGCAGCATGCAAAGACCGACAGGCAGGCTTGTTTACTTCATAGATGAAATGGTGGTGAATCCTAAAACAACACAGGAGTTGAAATGCAAAAGAACATTCATTGAGCCTTGGAGAAGAGTACTCGGCTGGGTTGAGAATGATGACTGGTGTTGTAGGGGTGTAGCTCAGTGTGTACTGTGTGCTGTAGCGAGTGTGTGGTTGAGCACCAGAGAGAAGGAGGGAAAAAAGAGAGATGGCGTCACCACGCTGACAGCAAACAGGTGTTGGCGTTCAGAGCAGATACGAAAACCTGTGGTCCATGGCATGTGTTATTACCCAGACTCGTGTGATCGTGACTTTTATTGATCTTCCCACAGTGGCTAAACAAGAGAAACAAAATTGGTTGCTTTGTGCACCGTCGTCCAGTCCAGAAAGAGCGCCAGGAACCAATGCCAGGTATTCAGTTCCCAACTCTGCTTTCTCTGCTTTATGATTCCACAAATACAATGGGCAAATCAAGACTAAAAAGCATATACTGCACCTGCACAGGCAGTACGATTGTAAACATTTTATATGTTAATGATAGAAATGTCACCAAATATTTTGTCTGTATATAAATCCACTGGTGTATTAAAGTAGTAACAATCATGCAGACTGGCCCACAAGCCTCTGGCATTTCCAAAAATAGTGCCCCTAGCAGTGAGGTTAAGTTTAGGAAAATAATCATGGTTGAGTGTCGTAATGTTATGGACGTAACATGACTAGCATACATATATCCTTTTTCCATTATTACTCTTGGCCACGCTGAGTAAAGCCATGCTGTGCCAATTTGTGTTTCTGTTGTCAGTTTAGACAAATTGTGCCATGCAAAGCCGTGCCGGAGATGGATTTTCTCAGAAGTAGGTCAGAAAGCTGGGCTGCCCGCCCTTAAGTGGGTATTGGTGATGTTTTGCTGACCGCAGCTAACCCCCGATAACCCCGTTCTCCCCCCCAAACAAGCGTGTTGCTAGACACTTCCCACCTCTGTCAGCTGGATACCAGACAGAAAGGTGTTTTTCAAAGTCTCTCAGTACTTTTGTAGCATCTAATTGAATCTCTGTGGTTTGGAGTTTAGTTTCTCTCATGCGTCCTGTTTTTACGTAGGATATCTGCTTTATTTTACTGTTTGTGTTCGCTATCCGCCGTATTAGATGTTGTGTGAAGTTGCTGCTTGAAAACTCAACATTTCTTTATTTTGTTGCTTCAGAATAAAAGTTTGTAGATAACAAAATAACAGGGGACTTTTATTGTGAAGAATCTACAGGAAATTAAATGTGTTTATCACTGAATTAGCAGAACTTTTCTAGCAGCTTTTCTTCGATAAAGGCACCTCTAATAAGACTGCAGGGAGGATAGTAAAAGCAGAAACAGCCACAGTGAGATGTTGATGAAGAGCTGCAGACAGCAGGCTCTTATTGCACCTCTACAAACAGCTCACCTCCAACAGGCCTCCATACTCTTTTGCCTGCCCTGCTGTGTGATGGAAAAATACATGCAACACAAATAACAAGGGGACTTGAGCTGTGGATCAGCCCGCTGCTTCACTCAAGACAAGCCATCATCAGTTAAGACACATCTTTAAGAAGGTAGCCCTGTTGTAATAGAAATGCAAATCCCTGCTGTGCTGGGCTGACAGCCCAAGCCAGGCCAAGCCAAGCCAGCCCATGACTGTCGAAAAGGGGTAATAGTCAACTTAAAATAAATCAACGTTGACTTTTGGTCAACCAAACTGACATGAAACTTAGTCTACTGGGTCAGAAGTCTTGTTTTGTGTCTGTTCGACCCATCCACCAACTCTCTCACCTCCCCTAAGTGAATGTTGTTGCTCTTTATACTACATTGCCTGACTTTCTCATTTGCTCATTTGCTTAAGTCATCATGATCACGGCCACTAGAGGTCGTAACATTAATGTGAGTTGTACTAGCTGTTTGTACAAATGACTTATGGTGTCATTTTTTGGGGAAGGAAAGTCTAATTGTCTGACGCCAGCTGTGGATTTTGGAGGATACTTCAGTCCTGTGAAGGAACACTGAGGCATTACAAGTATGCAAATCAGACTCATGAGGAATGGTCTAATTTTCCAGGATTGCTTGGGATTGATTGATTGTTGGAGATGAATTGTAATGGCAGATTTTGGTAAAAAGGCTACACCTGCAAGAACAATGAAAAGAGAAGTAGTCATAAGACGTGTTTAGTAACCAGTAGGGCCAGGGGAAGCTTGCCAGGGGTGTTGAATGTGTTAGGTCTGGCACTGTGAGCAACAAACTAAAAATATCAGGCAATCTGTTAAGGCATATTATGATATATTTGTCCTGAATTTGGCATTCTAGCAAAATCGTTTTTGCTTCTGTGTCTCATGGTTCAGGAGTTTTAATACAATGCATGCTACCTCTCCACTAAGCCTTAGTTTTTGAGATGTCCTGCAACTGGACAAACAGACCAAACACTTAAAGGGCCAGTGTGTAAAATGGGTTGAAAACAGTGATCAGTGGTCAAATTCTAGATTGCAGGGCTCACTCGCTCACCCCTCCCGTCGGGTAAATGACGGTGGCCTTGTAGGGACAAAAAGCCTTGCGCAGACACGAGTTTTTCAGGAGTAGGTCTATCTAGCGACGAGGTGAATATTTATTTAGAAATCTAAACCATATTACGATATTGTAATGA
>NC_065514.1:10933411-10959146 GCF_006386435.1 Epinephelus moara | reverse complement strand
AAAGCATAATTATAAGGCTACGAAAACCAAACGAATTTTATTTTAGCGATTATACACTTATATAAACATATTAATGGGTAGAATATTCAGATTCAGATTCAGATTTGACAATAAACCATGCCAAATATTACACACTGGCCCTTTAATGGACCAAAAACAAAGAGGTAATGATAGAAAGACTCATATTTGTTTGCAAGGTATTCTGTATGCATGTCTAATGGTTTTGTTTTCATATCAGATTTTTAAGACAATCTGAAGCCCTGAACATTAAAATGAGAACATAAGGCACGTATTGTGGCTCCACTATGCTTTGTAAAAGCGTGTATTTGGCCTAATTTACATTTTCACTCTAAGTTAAGCATCCTCACTTCTTTACCCCGCTCTGAATTTACGGTTGTAACCGCTGTAACTCAATTTGTCCTGGCATATCCTTAAGCGAGACTCCTAGCTGAAGCAGTGATAATTACTTAAAACCATCCCATTTGATATCTCAGACACTTTTCCGATGGCTGTAGGCTGAGCTCCCATCAGAACGCAGAAGTACATTAATGCGTTTGCGAGTGGAGGAGCGCTTAAATTGATTCACTGTGAGCAGTGGAAACAGATGCCATTGGCAGCCGCAATCACCTGCAAGCACGAAACCAGCTTTTTTTTAGACTTTAGAACAAGAGATGGTGTATAAGTATAATGGCGAGCTTGATGCAAAGACCATTTAGATATCAAAGCAGAAACATACACACGCACAATAAAAGGGCTCTGCTGGGATTCTGAACATGAGCAGTTTGATTACATTCATTGTGCTCCGGTGGAAAATGAAAACACGTCCTCTGCTGCTTGTCAAAGTTTAGCGCCAATTCATTCTTTCATTCTTCACTTTGTTAATATTGTGACAGACCCATCACAGCTGATTGCACATGCTTTACCAAACATGAATGATGAATGCAGCAGGTCCCAGGGAACTTTCTTTATATTCAGATGCAAAGAAGCATGGGGGAATGTGCCTAACTTAAGCTGAGATTAAGCAATGAATTGGCGTTTGCTGCTTTCATTATCTGTCTCTTCTCTTTCTCTTGCTCTCACTCAGTCTGAGTAAATATCAGTGAAAGATGTCGGGCATCTGTGTCCGGGAGGAGGCATCGTAAATAACAGCAGCTGAGAGATATGGCGTTCAATAGAGGAGATATGAGAGGGAGGAGAGGAGCTATAGGAGGCGAGTTTGATTAATGAGCTGGTGCAGAGGAACGAGTGGGGGGTAGATTGATCCATGGCCACAGCAGCCACCCTGACACTCTTTCTCTTTTAAAACAATTTCGAGCACGCCAGTGTCCATGTTGATCACTGTGTAATGAAGACTTATCAGCTATCTGTGTATCCTCTTTTTACACTTCGGTGAAGCAGTTAGTATAAGTAAGTTAGCGTTTCACAACATGGAGGTCCACAAATCTCAGCTGCAGTCTCTTTTGTTTGGAATTTGTTTTTGCTATTAGATACTGTATGTACTGTGCTGTATGTTAGACCCACCTAACAGATATAAATACATTACAAAAACCCTTTTTGACTTCTCCAGGAATCAAGAGTACCTCAAATGGCATACAATATCTCAAAGACCCAACAATTATAGTAATGAACTTTATTTATATAGCACCATTCATACAAGAAATGCAGCACAGAGTGCTTTACAATAAGGGCATTATGAGCACTGAGTGCTTCACATGGAAATAGATGTCATTAACAATCAGAGCCTATAATTCTCAACGGGCACAGACTCACCAACAGACATTGATTAACCGAATGTCTTCTCTAGACTTTAACCTTACTGCAGGTATTGTCTGTGCCGAGTACAACCCAGGCTGCCCCGGGATCTACTACCACCCAGCTGTGGCACAGTAGTTTAAAAAGAACTCACCATAGTCTCGTCTCGGTCATGGCACTGTGGATCAAAACAAAATTGCACTAGTTCCCAACCGAGCCAGAATCAATCAGCAGAGCGCATATCTCTGCTAGGTGGCTGTGTTCTGGCCACAATGCTCCTCTCCTGCTGACAGATACTGTATCTGAAATATAGATTTGATGTCATTATGAGGAAGACTGTATTTTTTATACCTAAAACAGACATGAATCTTTGTTCCATGTTGTTCAGAACTAGACTTTTCACTGTATTAACTTTGTCTATAGGCCACAACACAACAAAGTACGAAAAACGACAGTATAAACAAGTAAAACAGACTAAAAAAGAGGGGTTTAGCGATGCAGCCTACTTACTAACTTATGGTAGAAGCACAAATATCAACAAAATCTACAAGTCTACAAAGTTAGACATGCAAAACCGTTCTGCTTCTGAAAGGCTATCTGAAATGGTACAATGACACATTTGGCCTCAGGGCTTTCTGCCAGAAAGCCCCTGATGTGATGGTGTCAATATCTGAGGGCTGCCGTAGAATGGCAACAGGATGTCAGCCGACCAACACTCGCTACCCTGGTTGCGGCAATTTGCGATGCTGGCCAGCTAGGAATGAACTAGCAGCCAGTACAGTACAGCCCTCTCTCATCTAGCTAACATTTAGCCGTGTTACTTACTGATCCATTAGAAAGAAAGCTAGCTGGACACCGGTGTTGAAGCCTCTTCAGTCACGGAGCTCCCTCCATCTCTTGAACGCCTGACTGAGGCTTACTCTTGTTTTTCCTCTTCTTTTATCACTCTCCTTTTTGCTCTTCTTTGCCTCCTCAGACAGAGAAACTCGTTTTCTTTCGCTAGGCCGTTTTTCACTTGTCTCCAAACTTTGTCCGTCTGCCATTGTGCTCCTGACTCAACTATCTCATGCCCAACTCCTCATAAGGACCAGCTCCAGTCCGTGATTGGCTGACCGACCAGTTTCGCAATACATGACGCGTTTCCTGCCGTAAAGCAGTTTTTTTTCCACGAAATTTATCCCAAGTGGCAGAAGCTTATTGCAAAGATTGCAAAGCCACTAAGTAACCTATGTAAACGCTGATAGTCTGATTTTACTGTGGCCACTACCCTGTGCAACCCACATCATTTTCATAATGTTATATATAGGAAAAAATGCTATCTGTTGCCTCTTTAAGCTCAAACCATGATCTTGTTACTAAATCCAACTGAGGAAAGGTTTTCTGGGCCAAAGCCATGGCAGTGACACTAGCAAAAATGGGGCTGATCATATCATATTGGGTATGGAATTAATGCGCAGATGCTCCCCTTCAAAATGAGACCAAACTTGAATTTTTTTTAGCCACAGTAAAGGCCAAATTGTGGCCTTGAACAGATTGGGGAAGGCTTGTTGTTGTTGTCGTCAGCCAAGCCGATTTCTGGAAAAAAAAACTTGCAGCCCCTACCAGCTAGTTAAGAGAAGTGAGGAGTCAGCTGTCAATGACATTATAAAACAGGTTTTGTCTTCAAAACTTGTGAATGACCGCAACCGTAAGTGATTCTTAAGCATAGTCATACAACTAAAGGTATTATCTTCTCCAAACAAAAAAACAACAAAAAAACAAGAGAAAGAAATTAGTTCAGAGAAAGCATCCTCCCCTCTGATGGCTTGGTGTGCAGTAGGATATGTGGGTGGGAAAAAGCAATCACAAAAGTTTAGTAGAACATTTTTAACACTGCGAAAAACAATAATCAGCAGCAGGATTTACTTTCAAGATCCAAGCGAAAGCTCCAATAAACAGGTATAAATAACTGAAATAAAAAAGTTTCTTGCCTTTCTGATATCTTGCCTTTTATTTTTGCTTTCTACCTTTTAAACCACTCGAGTCCAACATCAGTACAAACAGAGTCACATGACAGTAAATCATAAAGAACATTAGGATAACCCTGATGAATGTGGCATACAAAATTAAATCATTATCAGTTTAATCTTCATGTTTCTTTAGTTCAGTAAGGAGAGATCAGTAAGAAGTGTATAGCAGTATTTGCTGAGATTAGCAGCTGTGACAGACTTCGGAGGTTACTCTTGATGTAAACATCTTCATCAGGACAGAATCCCCGGAGTCCTGACGCTGGTGGTGTTGCAGTAAAGCCAGCAGGTGGGTGATGGACACTGTCAGTTGAATTTCCCTGGACATTCAGGAGGTCAGTGTCGCGATGGAGAGGTGGTGAATGGAATGAAAGCACATCAATGATATTTAAAGAATGGCATCCAGTGGTGGAAACCACCAGAATAGAATGTAGGGACTTTGACAGCATGGAAAAGCGGAAGTAAACGACAGGATCAGAATGGGAGGAAATAGCTGGGATTCATACATAGAGAAGACGAGATGAGATCTTCAGCAAAGTGTCATGTGTGATGGGAACGCGGAAACAAATGTACATTTCTGATTTCGTTTTTAAGGCTTGGTTGGCAGTAACAGAGAAGTAGAAGTAACGTTTAAGTATTATATGTTTATTAATTCCTTAGTTTGTTTAGTTACAAAATACCCATCACAATTTCTTTAGAGCCCAAGGTGACATCTTTAAGTTGCTTTTGTCTGACCCACAGTTGTAAGCCCCAAGATATTAAGTTACTGTAAGGATTAACAGACTATCAGAATTGATAAATGATAATGTTGGTCAACTAAACTCATTATTTTCCCCAGTAACATTACAGTACCAATAACCAACCCAATCACCGGAAAAATCATGGCATTGTACGCTTCTGCAAAACACAGACATGTTACATTTGTATGTTATTATGTCGCAAATATGTTGAAACTTTGTTTCCTCATGTTTCAGCAACACTGCAAGTTACTCTCAAAACTTCATTTAATACATATTACCAGAAACCTTCATTTGAAAGTAATAACTTTCCAATATTACTCTCTGTGTAGAGTAATATTGGAATGTTATTACACTACTTTTGCTTGTTTCACAGCAGGTAATCAGTGCACAGAAGCTGCAGTTTATTAAAGTTCATTTCAAATCCAGTGCTGCAGGTCTGACCCAGACAGTCATGCATACCCATACAGTGGTTACCACTTTGTATTAAAATTCCCTGCTTACATTAATAATAGTGTGATAATACAGCTATATTATCTAGACCTTTTTAAATAAATGAATAGCCTTGGACAGGGATGAGCAGGCAGAGAGTCAGCGTCTGTTAAATATGAGATATGGATAATGATTTGTGGGTTTATGATGAGAAACACAAAAAGCAAATGTTGAGGTTAGCACAACAAATGTAATGGCGTGCGATTAAGTAGCTATGACGAGCGCAAATTAATACACAGGAGCTCCAAGACCCACCTGTCAGTTCCTGGTGTGCTGGTCAGCTACAGCAACACCGGATAGTGAGAGTTACGCATAAGAACAGGACAGTGTGCCGATGTTGCTCTGCAGCTGTAGGGCATGTGAGTGGAAACATATCCAATATATACTACCATCACACAGATGTGCCGATTACTGGGATGAGGACGAAACAAATAACAGCGCTTTATCCCTGCTGCTTTCAGGCAGCCTTAGAAGCAAAAACAGAACAGGATACGTTGTAGATGGTCCAGATATGTTAATGGAAACACACTGAACGTGATAATGCACAATGCTGTATGACTCAGATGTGCTGATCACCACTTGCACCCTTTTAGTAGCGTATAATGACATGACAGCCCACAGCAACCTTCAGGAGTATTTTTTCTAGTGGGGCACTGCAGAAGTGGAGCGGTGTGGATCAGTGTGGTTGAATGAAATATGGAAACTGAACAGTTTATTTTGGGTGGTAACGGGTTACATGATTGTAAATGTAATAATATTACTCGAAATCCAGTTGGCAATGCCTTATATTACTTTGTTACTGTTAAAACATAATATATTACTGTCACGCGTTAACCCCAACACCGGTATGGTTTGGAAAGATCACATTTTGTTTTAAAACACCAATCAAGTGGCACAGCAACGACTCTAAATAGTAAGGAACACCCATGTTTGGTAGCACAAGCGCTAACACTAACCAGTGTTGTTTGTCTGTCTCCAACTGTGGTCCCCAGCTTGGTAGTCGTCTTCCTTAGATGTCACATAGACTCGTTCTTTATTGAATTTGGCATTCATCAGTGTGTTTACATCTGCCCGGTATTTGCAGGCTAGAAGAGCAACAGTTATCTGTCTGATAAAAATGTGTTGAAAGGTCTTTTTCGAAGCCTTCCACATAAGATTTAGCTTTGTTGCCGCCTCACCAGTGATAACGGCTATACATTCTTCTGTATCCGCCTCGTCATTTTTTAGAAAGCCAGCATTAATCTACCTTTGTTCACCTTAAAATGATAAATGACAGCGGTATAGCGGCACTGAGGCCTTATATGCATTATAATATGGAGTGACTTCCTAAAGTTTGATGGAAGGATGAGCTCATCAGCAGAAAATAGTAAAAAGAAAGATGAGACGGTAAAACTACAAGGTAGTTTCAGTGTTTATACTGATCTGTTAATCACTACATTTTTAATCTCTGCCTGCACGTATACCGTCAGCCTCATTGTCTCATTTGTATTTTGCATCCGTCCTGCATTGGTGTGTGTGTGTGCATGTGTGTGTGCAGGTGGTCTAGACCATTTATTCAAATTAAAGAGAGGAACAGAGAGTGAGAGATGGATTGGGGAATGGGAGGATTAGCGGAGATGGCTTGGGCAGAGCATTGTGGATGTTTTCCTCCAGCTAATCCCTGTGATTGATGACTTGGTTCCATTAAGTCTCTGTGTTGGCGGCCTTGTCAATTACTCATTAATCCTTCTAAGTGTTTACTTCATTTGGGGCCTAAACTGCTTCTCTATGTCCAACAAATGTGCATGTGCAGTCTCACACACGTGGCAAGACAGTGCACGCAAAGACACATGGGTATATGTCAGTCAGTATTGGGAAAGTTGTTCCTGTTTCTGTAGCCGTTGGATTTTAAATGAAACTTCTTGTATTTGCTAACCTGAGTGGTATATTTTTGGCCGTAATGACTTTTGGTCAGTCACTCAATGACATTGATTGGGGCAGTAGCCCAAGCCTCTCAGAGCTTTCAGAAACATTTAACAGAAATAATCAAAAAGGTGTTACTGAGTGTGACTGAAAGTAAACAGAGGAAGTGGTCCCTGGAGTGCATTGTAGCTGTCAGAGCAAGTTGCACAGCAGAGCAGATCCACCTGCTTACCTGCATCATTCATGTACACAGTTTGTTTATTTACATGTGAGGCTGACTTTCACTTTATCTTGTTTATGAGAGGAGTGGCAGCAAACAATAGAAGATAGCCCACGTCTGCTAGTTTTTAAGTTGCAAAATGACAAGGTGCACATCGTTTTTATTGACTGCCACTATACAGTATAATGAAGGAAGACTCAAGGTGAGGCCAGTTGCTCTGAAACAGCTCAGCAGTACAATTTTGAATGCTGACATGTAGTTATAATGGACACAAGTAAGAGAGTAGGATGAGGGTGTCATGTATGATGATGATGATAAGGGATGCACCAATTGTGGATTCCTGAAACAGCTTTTTTTGTTGTGTATTTTGTTTTTGCTATTATTTAGTCCCATTTTTGTGCCTGGAAAACAAAGAAATCTTCATTTACATAAAGTCATTATGTTTTTCATTACACCTCCCTTGAATAGACAATATTTTATCTCACATTTATGAAACAACCTTTAATATAACATTTTTTCATATTAAAACATTTTTAATTAACTTCTTCAAATGCTTTTTTACTTTATATGTGTCACTCTAATTTCCGTCAAACAACTGCATGTGTTTAGGGTTCTCCACAAAAACTACATTTTACAAGATTACATATGAACACATCATGAGAACTTTCTAGTTTACCTTTGCCCAGTACTCTTATTTATCAAAGAGAGCTTGAACGCATCATAATGTAACTCAATGCAACGTCCATCTGCAGTTAGTTCCAGCCACCAGCTGCTAACAGCTAATGCTAACTAGCTCTCTCCCTGCCAATGTCAACACAGATTTATCGTTCACAATGTAGCAGTACCAGAGAAACAATAGGATGTGTTCCCTGATGCGTCAATAGTGAGTTTTACTGTCCTTTTGTCCTGAAGGCGTCCCGGGGAAGATCTTTTTTCGTCCCAGATACATTTCTGTTGTCCCCGGGACGACATGATGCTGTTAATTTCGAGCCCTGCTTTTTGGTCTGCACAAAATTGATGTGACACAACAGAAAAATATCGACCAGCGATCAGTGTGACGTCTTATTGGCTGATAGGCAGGTAGCAGTCAACAAGATGAATATTGGCTGATACCGATGTTCAGCCAATAAACGTTTAGCCCCGATGATGATGATAATGCTTCATTGTCAGATTAAGTCTGAAATTCTTCTAGCCTTTTATTAGCTCTATTTCAAACATCAGAGGAACAGTCATTTAAGGCAGGATACATACATTTAACAACATTCAAGACACTTCAACGTGCATTTTATCTGGGATACACTCCATATCTAGTTTTAGATTTCACTGGTGTACAAAAGAATGTTTCCCTCTAACGTGATTGAAATGTGAAACGCTTGATGGCAACAATTCATATTCACTGTTCAGGACATGATTTGGGTCAGAGACAAAGCTGTTGGCCAGTCTTAGTATGTAACTATGGTAGGCTGATTCATAGAGTTTCTCCAGGGTTTTACCTACAATCTTTGAGCAGATTTTCATTTGGTGGAGCAGTTTTGGCTTTAAAGTGGTGGGCAAACCTTTGTACCGTGTCGTATTATTACTGTAGAATGCTCATAATGACAAAAGTAAAAAACAAAATTGTTTCTACGTGCCCGAACAGACCAAAGACGGCGGAGAAAAGAAATTCTTTGTTTTGTCCTTTGCAGACAGATTCAATGCAGACTTTCAAAGATAACAAAAGTCTGTCATTACTGTCATGTATTTGTAGGAAAATACCTGCTTGATTTTTTTCATTATGGATAACAATAGGAACGTTATAAGAATCAGATGATGAAATGCAGTTCCTTCCGTTTCCTTTGTGTTAATCTCAAGAGCATTATCACTCCACTCACCCATTTTGTTTATGCTGTGTTGCAGCCTGAGTCACTTAACAGAGAAATTAAAGCTGTATCATGTGAATACTCTAGAATGTATTGATTTGGTGTATCTGTACAACAAGCATCGGCATTGGAAGTGAAAAGCATGGCTGAGCTCACACGACCCTGCGGGGCCCAGACATTAGGTTGTAATGAGAGTTGTGTTCACCTTTACAAGCTGGACCCTGCTAGTGAGGAAAGAGGCTTATCGATCAATCAGATACTTTGATTTAGTTACTGCTGGATCATTTCTGACCTGGGGTTCCCATGGTCATTAAAAGCCGTGAGAAGTCATGGATTTTTACAATCTTATTTTCCAGGCCTGGAAAAGTCTTTCAGTAAAATCCTTGAGAGTTTTGGAAAAGTCATGAAATTGTAACCCAGTAATCTTGCATAAAATGTCCTGCCATTGAAGGTAACATAACGGCAAACTAATTTTCTGTAGCTGTGGATGTAATGTAGCTCTAATATGCGCTGATGTGTGACGTTTTCTTAAAGGGATAGTGCACCCAAAAATGAAAATTCAGTCATTATCTACTCACCCATATGCCGATGGAGGCTCAGGTGAAGTTTTAGAGTCCTCACAACACTTGCGGAGATCCAAGGGGAGAGGGAGTAGCAACACAACTCCACCTAATGGAGGCTTACGGCGCCCCAGATTCAAACGTCCAAAAACGCATAATTGAAACCACAAAATATCTCCATACTGCTCGTCCGTAGTGATCCAAGTGTCCTGAATTTAAATAGAATTTGAATCTGATATGTTTAGGAAAAAAATAAAAATAATAAAGAGTGATTTAACATGTAGGGTCATGTATGCTAAAGTTTCCATACCTTTGCCCCACTAAACTGACATGGGCAGCCTAGAGTGTCAATTGGAGTGCCAATACACTCTTTGATCTCGTTTCAGTTGCTCTGAAAGTTGTGCATGGTAGATCAATGGTAGATCTGAACAAAATTATCGAAGGGCCAACTGAACTATAAGCTGTCAATAACCCACTCTTGGGACTCCACTGCTTTGTGTCTGTGGACCGACTATGATAATAGAATTCACTTTTTGAGTAAAATAAACTATACAGTTCTGTTCGTGTTAGACATTGTCTATAATCATGGAAATTTTAATTTGGGTCCTTAAAAAGTCATGAAAAGGTTTTGAAATTTTGTCCTTGAAAATTATGGAAACGCTAATGACACCAAAATATCTGCTTGTTTTGTGCCAAATGCCGACAGAAAATCCAGGAAGAAGGCTCTTGCATAGGTGTTGGGTTGATCTAGATGTGCTGATGATGTAACTGATATAAATCAAGCTTGTGTTTTGTTGTACAGGCAAAATATTGGAGCAGAATTCTTTCTAGAGATTTGATAATCACTGAAGTAAGGGCTATTAGTCTGAAAACGGTATGTTCTTTTGAACATGCACTTTTGGGCAGTCATTGAACATGCAACGTTTTCCATAGCAGAGGAACAGTATGTTTATCCACAGAGGCCTTAGAGATTAGTTGCCACACTGGCAGCTCAGTTGCAAAGTTCTTCAAAAGAAAAATGCTGCACTCATACAGCCCAGCAGCTTTCTTGGTGTGACATCTTCGACAGTGAAAAGAAGCCAACCACAAATAACTCTGTTAAAGATGGTGCTCAGGTCATTGGCTAAACAAAATTAATTGTCCATCATGAGAGGTTTAGATACTGTAATTTAATTTTAATTTGAGGGTGTTCACATCGACATCAGATGAACAGTGTGGGAATTAAATATATTTCATAACACTGTAATCTGGAGAGCAAAGAGTGGATGTTCTGGCATGCCTGTCCTGCAGCTACCATTATTAAGAAGAAGAAGAAGAAGAAGAAGAAGAAGAAGAAGAAGAAGAAGAAATACTTATGTTAACATCCCCAGCTGAAATGTCAGCAGTATGAATTGCAAATCTAATCTTAATATTTATTTCAGTCTTTGAGTTCAGTAGAATGCATAAAACAATACTAAAACTAAAAACCCTATAGCTAAAGTTGTATTCCCTGTCCAATGTGCTGCAGCCCAAACAATAAAAACATATTGTTGTAATGTATTCTGACTGCTCTGTGCACACTGTGAAACTGGCACATTGTGGGTCTACTTGTCAGATTGACACATGCAAACTGAACCAATGTGAGAACGAGAGCATGTGATTCCTGCGTTTATTCTTTGCTCTCGCTCAGTGTCAGGGAAGCACTTCATCGACAGTCTCACAGGCTCGCTCGCTGCTGGTTACACGCTTCGCCTTTCTCCCAAAGGCACAAACACATTCAGCTGATAGATGGATCGGACTTTGAAAATTGTGCCAACGCTGCACAGCATCAATGGCTATGATCCATTCACACCGCTGACAGTCCTCCCAGCCGTACTCGGATTTCCAACAAGCCATCAAACAAACACATTCGAGTTTTGTTACAGCTTGCTTGTTCTCTAGAGCCCACCAAGCCTGTTGTCACTGCTGGCTGTTGTAATTGGACAAACACATGGTAGAACCACAGTGCAGCAGTGCCAACAAAGCGTAATGAGTCCTTTTAATCTCCTGACCCTTTTTAAAGGGTAACTTTGGTATTTTTCAAACTAGACTCTATTTTCCCATGTTTTTGTGTCCAAGTGACTAATGGGAACAACAGTTTTTGAAATGGGTCCAGTATTGAGTGGGGGAGCTGCAGCCAACAGTGATGAAACAGCCTGCAATGTAACCATTAAGGGCATCTGTGCACCATCAATTTACATCCACTGACAGTGCGTGTTTTTGCCAGTGACAGGCTCAGAACCTTTTAAGTGTCTGACAACATTATAGAAAGGATCCCAACAGAGATAGAACTTTTGGTAAAGAGTAAGATGCTTTTGTGTAACCAGAAACAGACCAGACTCCATTTTAATGTGCAGTAATTTAGCGTGTGTAGGGCCAGCATACTTTTATATTTAGCTTAGCAAATTAAGGGTTTATTCCCACTAAATTTGGTTACCAAGAACCAAGTAGGTTCTTGGTTTGTGGTCAAGTTCCATTTTATTGCTGTTGACTTTGAATGAAATGTGTTTCACAATGATAAAATTACTGTTTTTAAAATTGCTGTTTATTTAAATGGAGTCTGGTTGGTTTGGCAATACCAATTTAACGGCTGTTTCTAGTTAAATAAAAAGGCCCTTTCTCTTTAACACAAATAGTCATCTCTGCAGGGTCCTTTCCAAAATGTTGTCAGACACTTAGAATAACTATCTGAGCCTGTTGGTGGCAAGCATTTTAGGGGAGGAAAACTGACGGTGTGCAGTTGCCCATTAATGTTTCATTGCAGCCTGTTTTGCTGCTGCTGGCTGTGTGTGATTGGAATTAGGACAATCTTGATTTTTTTTTTTTTTTTTTCAGTGTTACTTTAAAGCGTTTGATATGAGACCTAAAATAATGCATTAGAGGAATTATTTTTCCAGTCATGTGATATGAGAAATAGATATTCTTTAAGAGAATATGTGATGCGGTAAAACTTTGCATATTTTAAATAAAGAATTTAGATAAGAGGTTGTGCTTGTAGTGACGTGGCAGTGTATTCATGACACTAGACCTTTTTTTTTTTTTTTTTTTTACAAATACCAGTGGTGTGTGTGTGTGTGTATGTGTGTGTGTTCATTCGTTCGTGCAAAACAGATCCCCCATGGTTGACAGATCCCTTCTGACAGCAGCAAATAAACATGGTGAAAGGCAATTTGCCTGGCTGTTTTTTTGGTTTCCTGTACTTTGTGTGTCTGTATCACTTTCATGCATTTGATCTGTACGCTGGCAGGTTGGTGTGCTTCTTTGTGTGTGACTGTGTACAGAGATGGCACGCTTTGATAAACTTGTGTTCACCTGTGCATTGTGTGTGTTTGCGATACCTTATCAAGCGTGTGCAATTAGTGGGAACAATTAGTACTGAGTGGTTTCAGCTCTGCAGCCAAATCACTTGCCAGCACTGAAGAAGAAATGCTTTTAACAGACGTCTGGGGGACCGTCTTTTACTCTCGTAAATCCACCTGTCCAAACCAAAACCTCATCTGAACTCCCGGGAAAGAAGAGACTTTGTGTTCATGTATTGGACATCAGGTAGAGCAGTGGGGGTTTAACTCCATTTGGGGCCCAGCGTTGCCAACTTTGCAATTTTTTCTCTATGTTTGATGACTCATTAAGTGAGTGTATCTTAAAAAAAACAGCCCCAGCAACGATTATCAGTTGTATTTAATGACAGAGTTAGAGATTTATTTATTTTTTGGCATATATTGATTACTTTCCCTTGAATAAAGTCTCAAATACTCCTGAGTGAATCTGCAGCCAGTGAATCTAAAGTTTGCTTGTTGTGGAAAAATGGGCATTTTCTTTTATTATCGACTGGTTTGAATTCATGTACAGACACACATACACATCCAAAGACAATTTTTCAGAAACTCCCCTTCTAACCATGGGTGGACTAGGAATAAAAGGGCCCCAGGACACAGATGTGCAACAGGCCCCACCACCTCTTCTACATAGGAGCGAGACACAATGCAAGCACTGGAGACATAACATAAAGAACATAGCGGAGCACGCCGCATCCCCCTGATTTTTCTATTCCCATACAGGCAGGAGACTAGAAGGTGCTTTGAAATTAATGAATTAATGCAGTTAACTTTATAGAACAAAAAGGCTGTGGACCATTTACTATTCAGTAGTGTGATGGAAATACACTTGCAAGAAAATAGTGAGGGACTTAAGCGATGGATCCGTTTGTTGCTCTTAAACGCCACCACTCAAGACAAGCCTTCATCAGTATAAGACACGCCTTCAAGCAGGTAGCCCTGTTGTTATGGCAAAGTCCTGCCGCTCTTGGCTGACGTGCCAAGTCAAACCAAACCAAGCCAAGCCAGCATGAGTGTAGAGAAAGGGTAACAGTGTGCATCTTGCCAGGTATGTTGATTAGCAACATTTCCGCATTATGCTAATGGAAAGATTTACATCACTTTGCAATATGTTCCCCTCAAAAACAAGCTTGCTGTTTCAAATACGTTGTGCCTAAAATTAATTCTTAAGCAACAGGGCTGTATTCTTCTTTTAATATAGACTCTTTATATAATCAGGGGTTATGGTTGAATCCCTCACGTCTCATAAGTTATTCCCGTACTCTATAATTTTCCTTGACAGCAGCTCCTACAACATATGGCCATGCATTTCTAGAGGATAAAGCCAGATGGATTCTACAGACGCGCTTTGTGCAGTCAGCTTTTGTGTATAAAATGGATTTGCTGGACCCTCGTGACAGCGTATTGTTTTCTTCCGCAGCATCATCTGTAAGCAGTTTACCTGCCCTTGCCATTTCCCATTATGCTATGGTATATATTCCATTATTTCTCCAACAGTGTTTGTTCTATTTGAAAGCAGGGCCGAGCTTCATCGGCCGAGTGTCACAATCAGCACTTTCCTCCAGGGACAATGCATTAGGACCACTGCACTACTGCTGCTTAGTTGATTACCACAGTTTCTTATTCACAGGGTGAAGCAGCCTGTTTCACACCGCCCTCCCCTCGCTGCCTCCATTACCTTCCATCTTTCTTTTTCTCCTTGTGTGTCATGTTGCCCTAACTCCCTGCACTCCTGCTTCTCATTGCATCAAAGCACCGCTCATTTTACCTTCTTCCTCCATTTCCCCTAAATGCGGTTACATTTCTCAGACCAGCATGCACCATGATAGGGTCTGTTCCAAACTATAAATCAAATCAATGCTATGTAGCTGGTTGGCAAAGTGTTTAAGAGAGAAGCCAATGTGCTTGGCACAAACAACCACCTAATAAAAAAAAAAAACCCAGCATGTTCAGTTAAAATCCTGTTTGAAGATTGCAGCACATTTTTTTTAAGGTTCTGCAGTGATATCTCATCATCCCATAGAAAATTCTGTCTTCCGCTAAAAAAACCTCGACTCAACAAAATTATAGCCATGTCCCAGTACCATATTAGTAGACTATGGTATGTATCACATACTTTACAGTATATAGTTAACAATGGTGACTGCGTAATAAAACAGAATGCAATGATTTGTAAATCTTTTTTAACTTATATTCAATAGAATACAATACAAAGGCAAGATATTTAATGTTGAAACTGATAAACTGTTTTTTTGAAATATACCATCAATCTATATTTGTTGCCTGCAACATGTTCCAAGACATTGGGACAAATTATCTCGAAACCACGCTGTTGTTAAGTGCAGAATGTGGCTTGGCATATTTTAAGGTTTTCTTATATTTAGACAGAACAAGATGTAAGGAGATGTGTTTTACCTGCTTGACAGTTTCAACTGAGACTCCAGTCTTCCTCAGAAGCGTCATCCGACGTGCTGCTGACGTGTCATATATCAGCTGGTAGGCCTGACAGACCAATCAGAGTCTGTCAGGCCAACCCCGCCTCCCGCATCTGTGATGGCTGATTTTAGGTCCTGTTCCTGTTCTGAACAGGAACAGGACCTAAAATCAGCCATCACAGATCACTGCAGAAGAAATAACCACATCATGGACTAGGACAGGAGCAAAATAATCACATCAGAGACCAATAAATTCAAACGGTGGATAAAAGAAGCCATTGAGATCAGGAAGCGGGCAAGCGGCACCATCAACCGGGACGAGGGGGCGTACAACCTCTCGCATACCTGGGATTCCCTACTACAGAGAACGAACAACAACGCGGGTATGCTGCTCCAAAATCTGTATGTACCTTTCAGCATTCATGGTGCCTTCACAGATGTGCAAGTAACCCATGATGCCATGGACATTGAACACAATCTCTAGGTCCTTTTCCTCTTTGGCCCAAAGGACATGACATCCATGATTTCCAAAATAATTTTGAAAGTGAACTCATCAGACCACATTACACCTTTTCCCTTGTGCCAGTCCATCTCAGATGAGCTTGGGCCCAAAGAAGCTCAGCACCATTTCTGGATGTTGTTGATATATGGCTTTCACTTTGCATGGTAGAGTATAAATGCAACCAGTGGACTCTAGTGGTGTCTGCGTTGTGTTGATATGAAGAGACCCAGACCGTGGATATCTTTGGAGAAGATCTCCGTTTATTCCTGACAGCAAGTGGCAAAAACAAAATCCTCTGTCAAACACAACCATACGCACTCGAGCCCCTACACAAATTAAGTGACACAGGATTATGCTAGCATAACAAGAACTTACAAACATAGCTTAACAGTGCTAAAACTTGGAAATTACTACAAGAGCAATGTGGCTTACCTCTCTCACAGAGCACAACAGCAAAAGTGGAGAGGCAAGGCGGGAGACAGCCCTTTATAGGCGGGGTACTTACATGCAGAGATTTCTCTGAATGTTTTAATGATAGTGTGGATTGTAGATGATGAAATCCCTAAATTCCTTGCCACTGTGTATTGAGAACCATTTTTGTAAAACTGTTAGGACTGTTTGCCCACGCAGTGTGTCACAGCGATGTGACTCTTGTGTTCGTCTTTCATTTTGAACAACTGAGCCTTTTAGGAAGCCATCTTTTGTTGCCCCAGACCTAACTTTTTTGAAAAGTTGCAGGCATCAGATTCAGTATGAGGGTTTATTTGTAAGAAACAATTAAGTTAAGAAGTTCGAGCAGTAAATATCTTGATTTTGTACTGTATTCAACTGAAAATAGGTGGAAAAGAATTTGTGAATCATCACATTCTGTTTGTATTCAAGTTTCAGACAGTGTCCCAACTTCTTTGCAGTCTGGGTTGTGTTCCTCTGTCTTGTTGTTTTAACTTCTCTCTCTCTCTCTCTCTCTCTCTCTCTCTGAGTAAAAGCTCATAGCAGTGTGCCTGCTCATGTGTTGCTGAACTTATCTGTTGTATACTTTTATCTACAACTCTGCACTGATGCTGCCCATAAAGAGGGCTGGGGGAGGAAGAGGGAGGGAGTGATGACCAGCATTTTGGTCCAGTCAGTGATCTTCAGTGCTGACAGGGTTTTGTTGCCTCAGAGTTGAAGTTATTATCTCTCAGCACAAATCAGGATTGTGAAATTGATTCAGCTGGATCGTTGTGCTCAAGGAGACGGGCCTCCTTCTGCAATCTGCAGCACAAGTAATGATTTCAGTTGTTGCTTGCAGCATATGTTATTAGGCATTTCAACAAGAGCATTTAGTAGTTCTTTGCAAGTATTTTCGGAAGAAGAGAGACGAGGGGAGATTAATGTGAGGGTTAGCGTTATTTGTGGTTGGCTGGTGAAGAAAGTGTAGGACATTGTGCTTGATACAGAGCACAGAGTTACTTTGAGAAGTCTTTTTGTCAACCTCACACACAGAGTCAGCAGATAGGCCTTCTGGTGGTATAATGGTTTGGCCTTATTACATATGAAACATAAAGCAAAAACCCCCATAAAAGTAATAAAACTGACATGAAATGGCATTGCGGCTCTTAACAGGAAGAGGAAGAGAGCCTTTATTATAAATTCAGGTGTGTGAAGCAGAAGTACAAATGGCTGAAGATTGAATCCACAAAAGCACACAGTAAGCATTAATAAAAAAAATGAATTCAAGCAGCAGAATATATTTAATATCAGGAAATAATCCAGATCGTAATGGAGACAAACGGAGGACATTATCATGAAGTAGAAATCACTTTCTTGGTCCAACTATTCCTGTTCAGAATGGGCCGACTTCTTGGTCTGTGGTATTGCTGCCTGCAGCTTTCTCAAGATCTGCTCATACAAGCAACATCACATGCAACACTGCACTTCCTTAAACAACAATCAATACACTGACCTTGACATAGGTGTATCCTTTACAATGCTAGAGTCTACATGTTATTTGGGTGCAAAAGCCCACCAAAAAATGATGTGGCTTCAATGGAGACAAAGCCACTTCTCCTTTCACTACTAATACCAAGCTACCATTTGCCCTTAAAAAACACCCAAGTCACAGCTACTCACGGTCAGAAGCATTGGTGAAATAAACTTAGCTGGTGGTAACATTGTTAGTGTTATAAGTTAGTATGGCAGACTTGCACAGTTTGAGTTCAATGGTGCTGTTCTTGTAGACTATCTGCTCATGCTTGTTGCCCCCAGATGTGAAGAAGAGTTCAGGTTTTTTTTTGTGCACTTGACTTTTATTTTCAAATTCAATTCAATGTATTGATGTATATCAGCAACTGAACAGACATGGGTTATCACATAAGAGATGTAAACTTTGCAGCAACCTATCTTGTTCATATAATGTACAGAGGAAACACAGACACAGGCACCCAATTAACCTCTTCTTATGCACAATCACCCATATAATTAACCAGATACTTTTATGTCCATTGGGGAACTCTGGAGGGTAGACATGGGAAGGTCTTACAGAAAAAGAGATAAGAGACACCTCGATCCGTTGTTGTTCTATCACCACTGTACATAGACTACTACACATCCACAAACACATCTGTATTTATAACTTAAGTTGCATGTGGATAATGTCAACCAGAGTCCTCCTCTCTCCTACAGTCATGGAGAAGCTGTGTCCTTAGCCAGTCTTGGGAACTGTTGTATGACTGGTATCCATTTACTCTTAAATACATCAGTCCTCAGTTGGAGCTTGGCCGTAATGTTTTCCATCAAATATATACTCCTCAATCTTTCCTCTCCATTGTTGGACAGTTGGTGATTTTACATTTCTCTCCATTACAGTGATCATTTAATTTGCAATCAGCAGCAACACCCTCAGCAAATACTGCTGTTTTTTAATGTCTATATCTTCTGAAGTGTCTCCCAGTATAAAGAATGCTGGCTCCAGAGGTAGATCTAACCCCCATGATTTCCTTAATCTCCACCTGGATGTCTTTCCAATAATTCTCCAATTTGGGACAATCCCAAAAAATTTGGGTGTGGTCGCCAATTTTTCCACATTGTCTCATAATAATCAATAATAATTCAGAGGTGATGCTGCATCTTGCTAACATAAGGGGGATGAGACATGGCCAGACCACAGAGCTGATAGTTATGAGCATTTAGTGTTTCCAACAGAATCAGAATCTGTTTGTGATAACTGCTGCTATACAGAGTGCTGTTGTTGTTTTGGAAAGAACACTACAGAGAAATAAAATGTTACGTTGTGCTTGAACTGGTCTGTTTGTTACTGTCTTTGTGCAACAACTCAACTTGCTAGACTTAAAAAAGATAAAACACAATAAGAAACAGATTGGGTCGAGTGAAAAGTAAAAGAAGTGTTTTATTTCTTTGTCAGACACCTATAATAATAAACGGAGTTTATTATTAATGGGTTTAACAGCAGAGTCAAACCATTTTGTGTCGGTGAGAGAATAACGGCTAGGTGTCGGATGTTGACCAGATGCAGCAAAATTTGAAGAGTAGGGATGAAATCATGTTGTGCTGTGTTAGCTCGTGCTAACCTGGCAGGGAAAGCAGGAGGAGAGCATTTCACGGAAAATGTCCCTCAATGATGCATCGAACGGCAGCAACAGCTGATTGGTGGCGATCAATGTCACCATCCCCCCAACTATCACAAATAGATTCTTATTTCTGTGGGAAATGCTGAACGCTCATAATCATGACCTCAGAATCTGTGACAGCAGCAAAACTATCTTTGCAATTTTTATTTGCTCCCGCAATTTAGTTTAAAAAAACAAATCACTTATAATCACTGCAACACACATCGCAATTTTGAGATCAGTTTTGTGGATTCATATGCCTGTGAAATCAGTCATTACAGGATGCAACAATCCAAAAAACAGCCCACAAAATCCTGGAGGGAATGTTTAATTTCACATACATTGATAATGCAAATATGCCCAGTTACATTGCAGCCTGTTTTGCTGCTGCCAGCTGCAGCACTCCTGCTTCATACTGGACCAAACTTTAAAAAAATGTTTTTCTCATTAGTCACATAGACGCAAAAATATTGGAAAACAGATTGAAAAACACAGAAGGTTCCCTGTCTCGCACTTTGACGACGGCAAAATATATAAAACCTTTAATATAGCAACTTTCATTTCGTTCAACAATCATCAGCTGAAAAGTGAAAGCATTCCACTCACACAGTGCTGGAGTAATATCAGCTCTTAAACTGGCAGTGTTTGCGATCATTTTTAGTCTGGAATGAAAGTCGAGGTCCTGTTGGTGTTTGTGGTCCACAAGGATTGTTTGATCATTAAGAGCCTCGACTCAGTTCAGTCTGATTTCTCCAGACCACCGGGCACATGGGAATACATTGATCTGTGGAGGGATTGCACATACAGCAAGCTATCAGAAGGCAATGAGGCACAGCCAGCAGCAATTTTCAGCAGAAACGTGTTAGAAATGTGTTTGTTGTGTGTGTGGGGGGTGTTTGGTCATTTGGGCTTTTCACAGTCAGAGGCATGGAAAAATTGGTTGCTTCTCTGTAATCTTTAATTTTCTCCCAAATTTAGTGATGTGTCCTACTTTATATTCACTGCTACAATCTCACACTGTGTTTGTAAGATGCATGTATTTTTGTGGGTGTATTCTGTGGCCTTATAAAAATCAAACTAGATTGATTGAAGTGTGGGTTTGTGGGTAGTCTTTCCTCTTTGAACCTGCACTCATGTATGTTCTGAGAAATACAAATGTTGTGTTTTCTCTCCTCTCCTCTCCTCTCCTCTCCTCTCCTCTCCTCTCCTCTTCTCTCCTCTCCTCTCCTCTCAGGTGCTGAAGGGCAGTAAAAAGCTCTGCCTCTCTGTGCGTTCAGTCGGGCGGATTCCAGGCGGCTACGTCACCAACCATGTTTATACCTGGGTTGACCCCCAGGGTCGCAGTGTGTCCCCTCCTCCTGACCTGCCTGAGCATCGGAGCGCCACCCTGAGAAGAACTGACAGCCAGCGACGCAGCAACATGCAGCTATTGCAGGAGGGAGACGAGAAGAAGGTGAGGCTTTACATGGAGAAACACTGGAGTACTGGCATAAAGGAGCTCCACTGGCTTCCTTTTCTCAGGGGGAAAGTAAAATATTCATATGCTCAATAACACGTCCCCAGAGCTGTGTATATGATCACTCATAAATTTGAATAATTTATAGGTGGCCATGACATTAATTTCTTCAAAACATTTGTTGTTCCTCACATCCATTATTCACTTTTAACACTTTTCTGTTTGCACAAAAAACACTTAAAAGTCTGAAAGTTAATGCTAAAAATATAAAATCAAATATTAATGATGAATGTAAAAAGGCAAGTAAATTAAGCTGAGCTTAAGAAAGCAACAAAATCTAAAAGTGTTTGATCCATAAATGAGAAATAGTACCAAAAAATATGTTAAGAATCATACCCAACTTCTTCACAACTGCAACAACTTAAAGGCAACAGCATAAGTTTCTTGCTTCTCTAACAGGCGTCATGCTGTGAAGCAACGACCCAGACAAGGATTATAACCTCTCTGTTTACATTCAGCTGAGTTATGCAGTTTTTTTTCACACGCTAATGAAGATCGTTTTGCTGTGCATCTCTGTCTTTGGACTCAGACTTAACTCTATCATACAACTCCTCACACAGATTTATTCCTAACCTCCCAACCAAAATTAGTGACTGAAAATATTTGAGTCAACATTTTCAGAATCAGAGTCATGCTTCGATTATATCTGCAATGCCCAGCTGTAATGGATGTTAAAGAGTCTAAGTAATTCTGAGCAAAGTCAGGAATGCGACGAGGCTGACTTTGGTTTGACAGTCTAGGAGAGTCAAAGTGAATTATAATAGTGAGACTCAGTAATGGACAAAAGATGATGGACACTAAAGAAAAAAATCAAAAAACTTAAAACAATAACAGTAATTGGAACTTCAGTCCCACCAAACTCCACCCTATCACCACCTCCCGACCTGCAGGGAAGGAGCTGTCAGAGCTGTTTTAAAGATTTATTACACTCGAACTTTCAATTTTTCAGCAGCTGAGAGCCACACATTAATCTTAACTGCTTCTGCTCCATTAATGCAGGCTGTAGTTAGTGCCATGCAGGTAACGTTTAGAAAATATTAATCCAGTGTGTAGCAGATAGTTTGGCAGTTTCAGCTTACTTGAAAAAGAAATTAATGTCCATATATTTAGGGACTTTAAGTGATATGACAGCATGTAAATCACTAGTTTCATCATCGTACAGTATTAAATGGATTTTTGGACAGTGCTAAAATATGTGCTTAAATCACAAAATCTGCCGTGGTATGATTTTAATTAGATCCAATTCAGGGGCCTGTGACAGATATGTGGTGATATCACATGCCCATAACACAATAGGTTTGAGAAGAAGCTTCCAACCCTGTCTTTTTTGGCATGCAAAAAAACAACACATGAATAATTGTAATCGGTTCAGTGCAGTACAGTTTACTTTAAATTGACTCCACTAACACACATAAGACATGACCTAACAACAAGAACATTTAACAGAAGCATAAATATTAACAGTATGTGTTAAGCTTCATGGACAAAACATTTTTTTTTGCTAGTCACCATTATCAGCTCAAGCATTTTTACACTGCTTAGATTAGCCTAGCACAGGGATCGACAGCCTTCGACTCTTTAGCCTCTCTCCAGTGTCTCCCTGTGGCTTTGACAAAAAATTACATCCTCCTGAGACCCTGTGTCCTCGTATGAGGACATCACATTTTGAGTTTACTTGACCTTATACTTCATTCTACTTAACTTAGACCTGTTGTCCTCATTTGTGGACACTTTTTATGCCATCTAGTGGCAGTAAGAGCACAATACACTAATCCATGTAAAAACAAGAGGGCAAACCATCTCTGTCAAGTCAGTCTGCAGCCGATCCCAACACAAACATGGACGAGGTCCAAAACCTGATCACATCTGATGATTGAAACTTGTTTATTTATGAAAAATAATGTTTGTATTTTGATATGGCAACAAAATTTGACCAATTTTAGCAACAGTAACAAGCTGAGACACTGTTAATTTTTAGGACGTTGGGACTTCATTATTATTGACAGTGTTTAGTTTTTTATACTTATCGGGTCCTACTGATCCCAGATAGCTAAAAAAAAATGCATTCTAGACAAAGGTATGGGGCTCAGGAAATGAATAACTGTTTTTTTTTTTTTTAACACTTTAATTTTGATTTAATGTTGCAGGCCTAAAGTGATTCTTACTTTCTTCAATTAAAAAAATGGGTAGCCTATACATTGATTAAAAAAAATGTTTTAACATTCATACATCTGGCCTGGTGCCTTTTCCTTAAAAAGGAACATCACCAGCCATGGCTAAGGTAGTCATGAGTCTTCCCTAGCTAGGTTGTGGATTCCAGATCAAAAAAAGGGGAAAGTCTTGGGAGAAAATAGAGAATTCAACAGTGCAGGGACAAATTTGTTTGCTTTTATTGGCAATGCTAGAAAGTTAGAGTACCAGCAGCCACCTTGTGCTAATACATATTAATGAATGCTCATTTCAATCTATTGGTAATTGATAGGCTAAATTCAGCTGAAAAATCTGCATTACCTTTATTATGAGGCTCAAATATGTTTTGCGGCTCCAGATATTTTTTCTTTTTTGACTAAAATTGTCTCTTATGATAGTAAAGGTTGCCGACTCCTGGCCTAGCGGCTAGCAGACTTTTCCTCACTCATAGCTTAACAAATTGCATGTATTATTGATACTTTTTCTGACTCAGTGCTGGTTTAACTCAATGCATCTCTCAACAGAAGAGCAGGGTTGATTGTCAGTCTGCATGCACGATTTTTCAGTCTAACATTGTTAAGAAAAAGCAGCTAATGTTGCCGCGCGAGGGCAACAAGTTAGCGTAGTGAGATGCCCGGCCGGGCAGGTACGTCATGTGCTTTGTCTGTTGAGCCATGTTTTGTCAAAGATCTAAAATATTTCCACACTGCTGATTTATATATATATATTAAATAGTGGTTCCCAGCTGGTCCAGCCACCAGGTCCAGATTTCTCCTTAGTCATTAGTTCAAGGTCCACACAGTTTGATATATTCAGCGTCATACTTGTGTTTGGCCATGTTGTCGAGCTAGTTTCCGTCTCTGTCAAGTAGCTGTCCGTTAGTCACTCACTCTACAGCAGGAAACGGCACTTCAAAAATAAAAGCTCTGTGCTGGAAATTCACTGTACTTAAAAATAATGTGGTTTTTACAAAGTCGATACATTTGCAAATCACTTGCGGTCCATTCAGAATGGACACGTGACCCACCAATTGGGAACCACTGTGTTAAATAATGTTATCGTCATTATCTTTTTCTTGGCTGCTTGCACTTGAAGGTGACACAGACATCTCCTGAGAATTTCAAAATAAAGGTGTATCTTAAAGATGATGGTATGGATCAATGTTTTCACCTTGCACCATTGATCACTGACTTGATACATCGACTCAGATCAATGGATCGTTACACCCCTAATTGCTGGATGCAGTTTGTACAGGCAGTGCTAGTTTCACTCATTAGAATCAGAAGTCATGAGTCTCTCCTGTGATTAAATGTTGTCTGTCCCAACAAAGCCTCAGTGAACGCCTCAGATTCCAGTCCTTACAAAACAGAGACACTGGACCACTGGGACGTCTTTTAGAGAGAAAGAGCATATTGAAGTGATTCCATGATAACAGCTGATGCCAGAGAACACTAAGAGCTCTAAGAGCTGCTATGTGCTGCCAATAAAAGAAGGATGAGTCTTGTAATTAAAACCATGTCCTGCATAAATGTCACAGAGAGCATGAATGCCTCCATATTCCCATTGAGCAAAGGTGGCTGGCTTACGTCCAATAAGCAGACAGTTGTTATTAAAAAGGAAGAGCTGCAGCACCATATGCTTTGAATGAAAGTAAGATTTCTGTGCCAGATGCCAAACCTACACCAGCGGGAAAAGAACAGGGACGAAACTGACATTGTTTAATGGAGATATTTGCATATGTGTCATCTTGTAGTTGCCAAGGTGCTTCTGATTTTTTGCTTTTCAAACTTGGCAAGAGACAGCTACATTAGAACCAATCCAAGTAATCAAGGGCCCCATTGTGATGGAGGGACATTTACAATTTAAAGTTTGGCACAGCGGGAGCTCTTCTAGTGGACAGTATAAACTTTAATGTGGTCTCTTTGCTTTCTAAGTAAACATATTTTGAAAATGCTGAGTTGAGTTCATTTGGTGAAAGATGGAGGAGGCAGTTTTTGAAAATAATGTCTGAGTAAAACAGTTCTTTATTCGTGATGTTGATGCTGGGTAGGCGTGACCACCTGTTAATGTCATGAAGAAGTATCGGTGCAGTGAAGAGAGCATCAAATCTCAAATGTGAGAAAGTGTTAAAATTCCTGAAATTAGTATTTTAAGAGTTGTGGCTCAGGTGGTGGAGGTATCTTAAGTAAACATTTGGAAATCATTAGCGTGCAATGTTGTGTGCCAGGAACAGAGATGGCTCTGACATTAGAAGATTACTGAATTCAGTGAGCTCAAGGGCCAAAGCAAATAGCTGCAGAGTTAAGGGACAGCGTTGATGAGATGACCCAGAGGCACCAAACAAAGAAGAGCAGATTATACCTGATGCAGTCACTGCCAGTGGGTTAGAAAAAAGCAGTTTTATCCGACAAATGAACCCTTCATCGGACCTTAGAGCCTGCGGATCAGAAAGCAAATAGGCCCTTCTAAATCTTTCACAGATCAAGGCGGGGGAGGGCAGCTGGTGGGAGGTTAAAATATATATCTATATATATATATATATATATATATATAGATATATATATATATTTATATATATATATATATATATATACATATATATA